>NW_021963051.1:0-278193 GCF_901765095.1 Microcaecilia unicolor | reverse complement strand
TTGCAAATAAACATTTTCCCCCAGATTCAATATTTGCGCCTAGCGTTCCACACTGAAATCTAAGTGTTCCATAACACATGTGTACTTTTAATTGGCATAACAAGCCAATCAGCATTTTAACAGCACTTAACAAGCAATAATAAGTACCAATTGGCAATAATTAGAATTTATGCTCATAAACTCGCTAAGTGTATTCTGTATGCACTGCGTCTAAATTCTAAAGTGCACAGTTCCAAAGGGGCATGGCTATGCACATGGAATTGGGAATTTTTGTGGCCGTTCCCAAATTAATGCACATTGTTATAGAATATGATCCAGTCTCTGGAAATCTACATGCAGGGATTTGTGCCACGTTTTCGTTGGTATAAATGGAGGCACGCAGTTTTAGGCATTGGGATATCAACTAAGCATATTCTACATACGTGCCTAAATCTTATAGAATATGCTTAGGTGAAAATGATTTCTGTGTGGATATAAGAATCTCCCCCTTTAGGCCTATAGTTTAAGGAGAAATAACAATATTTATACTGAAAGTTAAACAATATTAATACTGATGAGACACTAATAAAATAATAATAAAATAGTTCTTTTTCATTCCATAAAGAAACAGTAAATCGTCCACTGACTCTGTTTGCTTTTTGAAAATGCACTTTACTAATTTTTATATCAATAGTATATAAAATGAAAATCATGTATTAGCAAAAATCAATCAATTATAGGGCCTGATACTCAAAAAGTTAGGTGGCTGTTAGCGGCCTAAACCAGTACATAAGCGGTATATCCACCAAAGCCAGCCAAAGTCAATATTCAGAGTGCAATGGACACAGATATTCGCAAATACATCCTCTGCAAGCCAGCTAAGATTGGAGTCGCGACAGGGGTGTGTTTACAAGTTTGGTGGCTAAAGCTAATATCCTATGCGGTGTGTCCAGTCATCATCTGTCATATGGCTAGCTATATATAGGCCTGGTTTTCACCAGATGGCCCTTTTCTGGTTGTGAATATTCTGGCCTAACTCTTTGCGGCAATAGGTATGTAAGCTGCTATAATTCAGATTTGAATATTCTCTCACTTACTTTAAATTAATTTTACACTTTCTGCCATTATGTCTCCTTCTCAGTCAAATTTCAGAGTGCTAGTCATTTGGTGGGTTATGGTAAGCATCGAGAGGGTGGGTATGGGGGAAGGGTACATGAGGACTGTTAAGACTGTGGCTCGCTGACATGACTGTTGGGGTGTTTTATTATTATTGTGCAAAATAAAAAGAAGAATAATAGTTACATAATGGAACAGAAAGATGTTCCATTCAATGAACATGCAGGTAGTTTGCAATGCTAAGCTTCTCATTACTGGCGTGTGAGCCAGATTCCTTGGTTCCTGAAATGATGCTTTCATTCTAGACCAGTCCAGACTGGGGCAGGACTGTGCCAGCAGGTTCCTGGGAGATGTATGGTTGTTAGGTAAGTACCAGCAACAATAACATCTCTGGTCACCATACAAGGTTTTAGAATGCATACAGGCACACACGGTGGCCTGGCAGGCCTGATGTTTACACCACTCCTATGCACATACTGTAATAACTAGCCCTCTACCCCCACAAATGTATGCAGGGGCACACATATGGGTTCTCAATCACACCTGCACTGTGACATATGCCTCCTAACTCTGGGCCCCACTCCAACACTGCCTGTCTGACCTCCACTAAAGCCCACTGCCCTCATAGATAATGGTATGCACAGTGCTGTTTTCTAAAAAAAAGGTGGTGGTACCAGTGCAGAACCAATCCTACTGGGCAATGTAACCAGGTCTTTTCTTCAGCCAGTATTGACCACATAGCTATGTGACCCACACTAGCCTTATCTGGTAGGCAGCTGCTTCCCAATCTAAGAGTCATGAGTTCAAGGCTGGCTGGCTACCTGGTTCACCAAGAGGGTGCAACCTAACCCAACCCTATCCCAACACTAACGTTAAGCAAACTTTTACCCTTACCCTAATCTAAAACCAACCCTAACTCAAATGCTAACCCATCTGTAACCCTAACTATAACTCTAACCTCAACCAAACCCTAACCCTAACTCTAACCCAATATTAACTCTAACTCTAACCAAAACAAAACCCTAACTCTAACCTTAACCAAACCATAACCCTAACTCTAACCCAATATTAACTCTAATTCTAACCAAATCAAACCCCTAACCCAACCCTAAGACTAACCCAACCCTATCTCTAACCCTATCCTTAAATCAACCCTAACCCTAACCATAACCTCAACCGAACCCTAACCCAGACTCTAACCCTAACCAAATTCTAATATTAACAGTATCCCTTTTACTAACTGAAATCTAACCCTCACCCTAACTGGAACCCTACCCCTAAACCTAACCCAAGGATTAATTCTAACCCAAACCCTAACCATGTACCAAGTCTTAACCCTTACTCTAGCCTAAACATAAATTGAATCCTAACCCTAACCCTAATACTAGGATTAACCCTAACCCTATCCCTATCCAAGGATTAAAACTAACCCTTAACTGAATCCTTGTTGGAAACCTAACCCTAATCTTTACCCTAACCCAAGTTTTAACACTACCCATAACTGTACCTCGAGGATTAACCCTAATATTAAACCTAGACTTAACTCTAAACCTAACTATAATCCCAGCTCTAGTCTAAACCCTAACACTGAATGAAGGATTAACCCTGCCCTAATCCTAAACCAAACTCTAACCCTAACTTTAACCCTAATCCTAAACCTAGAATTAATTCTAACCCTAAACCTAACTCTAATCCTAACCATAATCCTAGGATTCACCCTAATCAATAGCCTAATCCTGTTCCTAACATTAATTCTATCCTTAACCCTAACTCTAGATTTAACACTAACCTGATGATAATCTCAAACCCTAACCCTAACCTTAACTCTAGTCTTAATAGTAACTCTACCCTAATCCTAACCTCAACCCTAACCCTAACTCTTGAACTAAAACTAACTTTAAACTTAACTATAAATGTAGCTAAACCTTCTCCCTCCTAATCATAACCTGAGGATTAACCATAACTCTAACCTTAACCATAGTATTAACCCTAACCCACTGCTTAACCGTAATCCTAACCTGAACCCCAGGATTAACCGAAGCACTAACTGTACCTTATCCTAAACTTTAGGATTAACCCTAACCTTAACACTAATCCTAACCCTAACCTTGATCCTAACCCTAATTTTAACCCTAGTCTTAACCTTAACTCTTCCTAACCTTATCCCTAACCCTACAACCCTAAGATTTGGCTTCAAATGAACTGTATTCCTAATCCCAACCACAGCATTAACCCTAACTCAAAACCCAACCCTAATCCTTGGAATAACCTTAACCCTTACACTAACCATATTCCCAACCCTAGTCTTAACCCTATCCCTAACATTAAATCTAACTGTAGCCTAACCTGAAGCTTAACCCTAACCTTATAATGAACCCTACCTTAACAATAGGATTAACCCTAACAATAAAGCTAAACCTATTCTTAACCCTAATCTTAACCTTAACCCTTTCCCCAACACTAACCTTAATTCATGTTTTAATCCTAGGCTAGATCCTAACCATAACCCTAACCCGTAACCAAGTATTATCTCTCACCCTAACCCTAGGTTCAACTCTAACTCTAAATTTAACCCTAACTCTTAGATTAATTTAACTCCAACCCTATCCCTAAATCTAGTCAGCCCTATCCCTAACTTTAACTCTAACCTTAAATGTATCCCTAACTCTCAACCTTGGACTACCTGTAACCCTAACCCTGAGCATCACCCTAACTCCAGGCATAACACTAACCCTAATTCAAAGTCTATGATTAATCCTAACTTTAACCCTGACTCTAATCCTATCTATAGTCAATCCTAAATCTGAGTCTTATCCTAACCCTAGGCTTAACACTAATCCTTAACCTAACCCTAAACCTAGGATTAACCATAACTTTAACCTTAATCCTAACTCTAAGAATAACTCTGTTCTTGGACTAAACCCTAATCCTAACCCTTATCACTAGCCCTTAACCCAATGCTAACCCAACCCTATCCCTAACCCTTGTCTTAACCTAACTCTATCCCTAGCTCTACAGTAAACCCTAATTCTAGGATTAACCCTAACACTAGCACTAACCCTAACCCTGGGCTTAACCTGTACTCTAACCCTAGTTTTAACCCTATCCCTATCCCTAATCCTAACCATAACCCTAGCCCTCATCTTAACCCTAGCTCTAATCCTAACCCTTACCTTAACCCTAAACCAAACCCTCACCATAGCCTTAATCCTAAACTTACTCATGGATAAACCTGGTCTTTTTTTTCAGATCTACTCAATTTATCCATCTGGAACAGATGCATGTGTTGCAACAAGGCAAGGCAAGGTCAGCAAAATTCAGCCTCTGAATTTATAATTTACCTGTCTAAGGGGCCCTTTACTAAAGATTAGTGCTCACTATCAGAATTAGTATGTACTAAATATTGTGAAGCTATAGGTATTATATGGAGTTCTTAGCATTAGTAAGAGGTAAGCGTTAGTAAAAAGGGACCCAATGTGCTAACAGGTAAATCACAAACATAACTTAAACATGGATGAGCATCCCCCCCCCCCCCCCCCCCAAATTTAAAATCCACGGCCAGCATTGCTTTAAAATGTCTGCTATGGCACTTAAAGTTATACTTGAACATTCAGCACTGGGCTATACCTGAATACCAGCACTGAATGCTTTGGAACTTCTCTGGGTATGACTGATATTCAGCACCAGTGCCTAGATAAGTATCAGAGCAAGTCATGACATCTGAGTAAGTTAGGGATATGATAAAATAGTAAATCCAGTGAACAAAAATCTAACAGAAACAGAGAAAAATTAAGACAGACAAAGACCATATGTTGCCTCCAGCCTGCCCATTCATGCCATCTACATCCATTCTTGTCCCTTTGTTATCCTTTGACTTGTCCCAAGGTTTCTTGAATTCAGTTACAGCTTTTGTCTCCACCATCTTCACCAGGAGGCTATTCCATGAATTCACCAGCCTTTCCATGAAGAAGTATTTCCACAGTTACTTTTGAGTTTATCCCCTTTCATCTTTATCCTAGGTCCCCTTATTCCAGAGCTTCCTTTCAATTGAAAGAGGCTTGCCTTTTGTGCATTAATGCCATGTAGCTATTTAAAGCAATATCACTAGTTACTGGTTCAACAACCCATCATCAACAAGGTTGCAATACTAACTTTTAAGACCTTCCGACTACCTTTTGTCCCTCACAATTCCTTATTCTCCAGGAAGAGTCCTATGTTCTGTAAACAATCATCGTTTAATCCTCCCAAGTCCCAAATTCATATATTTAGAATCCAGCAGACATTGTGCATTTTTCTTTCTCTCCTCACATCTGGAACTATTTTCCCCTTTCCCTCTGCAGCAATACCTCTTTTAAAAAATTTAAACTGAACTTAAAACTTAGTTATTTGTGCAGGCTTTCAGAGTGCCAATTACCATACATAAGTGTGCCAATTACCGCCTTTTTTTCCCTTGTGTTCCCTTTGCTATGAGTTTTTATTCCCCTTTCCCCAATCTCTTCCCCAAACTGTTCAACTCCTATCTTTTAAGTAAGAGTGCTTTTGCTTTCCTATCAAACAATGGAGTTCCTTTTCTTTTTCTTATATGGTTTTAGTATGTACAATTCTCCTGCAAAGTCAGTTTGGGTGGTATAGTAATCATTGATAAACTATAAAAAAAGACTTGCCTTCAGTATATTAATGTCATATTGCTATTTAAATGTGAGCCATAAATCCCCTCTCCTGCCTTTCTTCCAAAGTATCCATATTGAGATCTGTCCCCATATGCTTTATGATGAAGGCCACTGACAATTTTGGTATCTGCCCTCTGAACTGTCTCCATCCTTTTTATATCTTTCTTTATTACATTTGTACCCTGTGCTTTCCCACTCATGGCAGGCTCAATGTGGCAATGGAGGGTTAAGTGACTTGCCCAGAGTCACAAGGAGCTGCCTGTGCCTGAAGTGGGAATTGAACTCAGTTCCTCAGGACCAAAGTCCATCACCCTAACCACTAGGCCACTCCTCCACTTTGTTTAGTTTCAAGTTTTTAAATAACAGTTCTACCACTAAACCACTTGATACAGAGAATCAGAAAAGAAATAATCAGAAACCTGTAAAATGTATAGGAAAAATACAACAATCCTTCTTAGACCACAACATTGGGGAGGGGGGGGGAGCATAGCAAAAAAAAAAAAGAAAACAGGAAGGTCAATAAACAGGAAAATAAACTAAACAGGACAGGCTAATTACATTGCACCTCACCATTACAACTTAACACCTGCTCAAGAAGTCCCATGAGTGATCTTCTTAACATCCAAGAAGGCTTTTAACTGCTGTAGTTGGAAACGGTATATTTATCCCCAAATACTTTACACTTCGAAGGATAAGCCAAAAGAAAAAATGCTCCTAAAGCCAATGTATCCTGATGAAATGCCTAAAAAGCCTTTTTACGATCTTGAGTCTGTTTGTAACATCAGGATAAATCCACAAAAAAACAACTAAGAGTTACAAAAATAATCTAATAACAGCATTAAAGTATTGTTCAAACAGATAGAGGCTATTAATGTAGAAAGCTGAGAATTTTAATTCAAGGATGTCTCCAATAAAGCTGACACATCCAAATTCTCTACTTGACCCAGTGGCGATCCTAGGTCAGCTGTCAGGGCGGATTGCGGCTGTGCACCCCCCCCCCCAGTGCAGCGGTGTCCGTCCCCCCAAGGTGCAGCACGATCCCCCAGTGCAATGACATGCACTTCCCTGGTGCATCAAGCCCCCCCCCCCGGCGCAATGACACCCCCTCCCCAGTGCCCCTCTGCCCCAGAACAGGAAGTAACCTGTTCCGGGGCAGAGGGAGCAGGGAACCAGCGGAGCCGACAGGCGCACGGCTGCTCTCTGCACCCTCCAGCAGCGTGCATCCGGGGGACCGCCCCCACCACCTGCCCTTGCTACACCGCTGACTTGACCTGCTTGCAGCAAGAGTCCATCAGGATTACCCAAAGGTTTTCAGGGAATATACTCCCAGATATTCAGCAGGGGATAATCTACTGTCCTCCTCTGAATATCCCTGTTTAGCAGCTAGCTGGCAATATCACCCAATATAACTGGCTATCAGCTGATTTTTAAAGCAGGTTTAGCGGCCATATTTGGACACGTGAGAACATAGGATTTCTTTGGCCATTTTAAAGATAACCAGCTAAGTGTGAATATCAACTTACCAGTTAACTTTAAACCGGACAAAAATAAACCAGATATTCAAGGTTGATCACTGGAAACTGCACAGCATTGAATATCCGGGCTCCATGCCGTTACAGCAGTAGGTTGGCAATCAAAAATCCTGGTTCAAATCTCACTGTAGTTCCTTTTGATCTTAGAAATCACTTTACACTCTGTTGTCTCAAGTAAAAACTCAGATTGTGAGCCCTCTAGGGACAGGAAAACCCCTATCATAACTTACCTTGAGCTGTAACTGAAAAGGGTGTGATTTAAATCCCTTTCCGTCTTCCGGCTAAAAACCCACCTTTTCAATGCTATTTTTTAACTCCTAATCCTTACTCACTTGTTCAGTACCCATGTTTTATCATTCCCACCTTAGTAATTCCCTTATCCCGTATTAGTCCTGTTTGTCTGCCCTAATTAGATTGTAAGCTCTGTCGAGAAGGGACGGTCTCTTTATGTCCAGTGCACAGCACTGCGTACGTCTAGTAGCACTATAGAAATGATAAGTAGTAGTAGTAGAGGGTAATTTCAAAAGCATTTCCTGGAGTAGGTACACCCACCGAAACGGACTTTTAAAAACCTACCTGCAGATCGGCCACAAATGTATGTATAGCCTGAGCATGCATAACTTTTCCCAGTCTGGGGTGAAAGCATTCCCACAAAGATGATTTCATTTACACACAAACTTAAAAAAAATTAAGCAGATTCATAAAAATTAACCCTGAAATTGATTCATGATCAAAACAGCTGTATGAGTAAGTGCATAAATTTCCTGGGATAATTTTCAAATGGAAGTAATGGAACACTTCATCAGTTTGAAAAATGCAACTATGGTTACCGAGAGAGGAGAGAGAGAGAGAGAGAGAGAGAGAGTAGTCCTTTGAATTGTGAAATTCATTCTACAGCACAGCAGAATACAATTGTGATTCAGACATCTAGCAAAACTTCAAGTGATCCAGAAGATGGTGCTATTGGCATTTCTTCTCAACCTTGCGCTGCTTAGAAGCAATGTATAATAGGGAAGGTCTCACAATATTTCAGTGTGTTCCTTTGGCATTAAAATTAAGGTTAGTATGCAGCAGCTGAATATTATTTTTTTTCTGAATATGTTCTGTCATAACATGGATATTCAGCAGGCATTTGAATGTTCTCAATCTCTGCAAAGTTACTGGAAGCAGTAGAAAAAGGGACCAATATTGAGTTGTCAAACTGCTAAATATGTGGTTCTAAACTTTTACTTCTTTTAAGGACTACATACTAACCTACCAAAATATTCATGAGTTAGTACCTATTTTCATTACATTTAGCAGCTAGTAGTCTTGATGGATTGAGTCAGGACTGGAAGAAGAGGAGATTAGGGAAATGGGAGGTGGTCCGCCATGTTAATCGTAAGTACATAAGTATTGCCATTCTGGGACAGACGAAGGTCCATCAAGTCAGCATCCTGTTTCAACAGTGGCCAATTCAGGTTACACGTATCTGGCAAGATCCGACAAACAGTGGATTTTTCCCCAAGTCCATTTAATAATGGTCTATGGACTTTTCCTATTAGGAAGCCATCCAACCTTTTTTAAAACCCTCTAAGCTAACTGCTTTTACTACATTCTCTGGCAATGAATGCCACAGTTTAATTGCACGTTGAGTGAAGAATATTTTCTCTGATTTTGTTTTAAATTTACTACTTTGTTGCTTCATTGTGTGCCCTCTAGTCCTAGTATTTTTGGAAACAAGCGATTCACGTCTACCCGATGTACCCCACTCATTTTTATAAAGACCTCTTTCAAATCTCCCCCTCAGCCGTCATTTCTCCAAGTTGAAGAGCTCTAGCTGCTTTAGCCTTTCCTCATAGGGAAGTCACCCCATCC
This sequence comes from Microcaecilia unicolor, assembly GCF_901765095.1. Taxonomy (NCBI): domain Eukaryota; kingdom Metazoa; phylum Chordata; class Amphibia; order Gymnophiona; family Siphonopidae; genus Microcaecilia; species Microcaecilia unicolor. The sequence goes on along the minus strand of NW_021963051.1, from coordinate 269,039 downwards.
CCTTTATCATTTTCATTGCCCTTCTCTCTACTTTTTCTAATTCCACTATCCAACTTATTTTCGAAAGAGAAAGACGCCCCTATTTCTGACCCGAATCGGGAGATGGGCGTCTTTCTCCATGGGCGTCCAAATCGGTATAATCGAAAGCCGATTTTGGATGTCTTCAACTGCAATCTGTGCGGGGAAAACGGCCAAAGTGATGGGGGCGTGTCAGAGGCTTGGTGAAGGCGGGGACTGGGGCGGTGTTTATCGGCAGAGGAGAGATGACCGTCCTCGGCCGATAATCGAAAAAAAGAAAGGCATTTTAGCGTGAATTTGGGTCACTTTTTTTGGACCATTTTTTTTCACAACACAAGTCCCAAAAAAGTGCCCTAAAATGACCAGATGACAACGGAGGGAATCGGGGATGACCACCCCTTACTCCCCCAGTGGTCACTACCCCCCTCCCACCCAAAAAAACACAACTTTAAAAACTTTTTTTCCAGCTTGTATGCCAGCCTCAGATGTCATACCCCAGCTCATCACAGCAGTATGCAGCTCCCTGGACGCTGTTGTTAGTGGGTGCAGTGGACTTCAGACAGGTGGACCCGCCCATCCCCCCACCTGTTACACTTGTGGTGGTAAATGGGAGCCCTCCAATCTGCCCCAAAACCCACTGTACCCATATACTAGGTGCCCCCCTTCAGCCATAAGTGCTATGGTAATGGTGTAGAGTTGTAGGGAGTGGTTTTGGGGGGTTCAGCACCCAAGGGAAGGGAGCTATGGACTCAGAGGTAGTTTGCTTGTTTTTTTAATTGTTACAAGTGCCCTCTAGGGTGCCCAGTGGTGTCCTGGCATGTCAAGGGGACCAGTGCACTACGAATCCTGGCCCCTCCCACAACCCAATGCCTTGGATTTGGTCATTTTGAGCTGGGCACCTTGGTTTCCATTATCGCTGAAAACGAAACCGCCCAGCTCAATTCCGCACAAATCTGATGCATTTGGCTGGAACAAACCGTATTATCAGAAAAAAGATGGCCACCCATTTTTTTTTTTTTAAATATGGTTTGTCCCGCCCCTTCACGTACCTGTTCTCGGAGATAGAAGCCCATGGAGATGGGCGTTCCCGTTCGATTATGCCCCTCTATATCTTTTTGAGATGCAGTGACCGGAATTGAACACAATATTCATGGAGCGATGCAAAGGCATTATAATGTCCTCATTTTTGTTTTCCATTCCTTTCCTAATATGTCTCAATCCCAGACATGTCCATTTGTCTCTCGTCTTCTCTCAGTTTAGTTTTACTCTAACTTACTGACCTACTGATAAAAATGCCAAGGCGATTGCACTATCAAGGTCCATGGAACCCGCAGAGGACACATGCCGACTTCAACATATCATTGTACGATCAAATATTTCTCGGCAGCTGTGACAATGATATCTCTAGGCATGATTTTGTACTCCGTCACTTGTGGGAAAAGATTCTTCAGTGGGACCACACTTCTAAAATGGCTGGGTATCTAGGTGTCCATGGTAGGAAATGCTTCATTTCCCAAATTTATTGGTGGCCATCCCTGGGACAGAATGTTCAAGATTTTGTCACAGCCTGCCCAGAATGTGCCTGACATAAGCCTAATCACAGATGTCTGCATGGTCTACTTCAATCTCTACCACCTCCTGAAAAGCCTTGGGTTTACTTCTCTGTGGATTTTATGACAGATTTACCTACTTCAGAGGGCATACTAGGTATGTTCAGAGGGACATATCTAGGTAGTGGTGAACTGGTTCTCTAAAATGACCCATTTTGTACCCCTTCCAGGCTTACCCCCTGCAGGCTACCTGGCTCGGCACTTCATCTCCAAAACAACTTTAAACTGTTTCTATGGAAAATTATGCATGGATTATACCATCTATTTGATATCTCTCGTGCCTATGTGTTAGGTGGAAAATTGTATATCACTTGAAATTTGATTTTGTTTGATTTACCAAGCCCTAAGGGTATCATTTTGAAAAGATAGTTTATGTGTCTGTTTTGCATACCAGGCAGTTAAATTCTGGAAATCTTTACCTAATAATTTATGGTTTTTATTATCTCTTGACTTGTTTAAGATAGGGTCTAAAGTCGTTACTGTTTTCTAAATATGTGTCTAAGAAATCATGGGTATTAGTTTGGTTGGGTTACCCTATATTTGTTACATTCTAGACATATTGTGGTCTAGAGTCTTATTGTAATCGCTTTGAACTATACAAATGGAACTAGCAGACTATAAGAAATTAACTGTAACTGTATTACATCTGATCGAGGAGCACAGTTTATTTCTAAATTCTGGAGAGCTCATCCAAGTACCACCCACAAACTAATGGAAGACGGAATGGACCAAACAAAGTCTGCCCTCCAAGATGACTGGGGTCCACTGTTACCCTGGGCCAAGTTTTCCTTTAATAACTGGATCAGCAGCGCCACGGAAGCATCCCCTTTCTGCATTGTATATGGGCAACATCCAAGCATTCCTGTATCAGTACCCATAAAATCTGAAGTTCCAGCAGCCACTAAGGCCCTCTTCACCTTCAAACAGATTTGGGAGACCACTCAGAATCTCTTACATCAGACCACCCACCACACAAGCAACAAACTGGTAAGAGGAGAAGGCCAGCACCCCACTTCCAACTAGTGGGGTGCTGACCTAGTCTGGATATCTACCCCAGCATCTCCGCTTAAAGCTTCCATCAGCTCGTTTCACTGCTTGTTTTGTACTTCAACAGATTAATCCTGTCACTTATCAAATGAAATTTCCTACTAATTTATGGATACATAATACTCTGCTAAAGCTTGTGATTCTAAGAAGGTCCTATCCGGTACCACCTATCCACTCACATATGGTGAGTGCATCCGATGAAGTATACGAAGTACAGAACATACTGGATTTCTATCGAGTGCATGGACAACTACAATATTTCATTGCCTGGTGGGGCTTTGGACCCGAAGACAACTCCTGAGAACTCACTGGGCAAGCTTATGCTCCTGTCCTAGTGAGATGCTTCCATTGTCTATTTCCCCACAAACAGAAGCCCCAAATTTGGAGAAGGAGGGGGTGCTGTCTTGGTCTTACTGTGATTTCTGGACCAGGCACTTCATGGACACCAAGCAGTGAGAAGATCCCATCCTCCAGCATCTCTGGGAGAATCATCATAATAGCCAGTGGGGGTGAGCACTCGGTGTGTATACTCCACAGTGACATCAGCTGTGGGACCATGCTGGCAGAGCATTACTCCAGCTGACTCTGAATTGGCACTTTTGCGTCAGTAGCCGCTCTTGGTGCCTTTCTGGTTCTTTGAGTCCTGAGACGCTACTCAACTTCTGCCTGTGTGGGTTCCTGAGAAGCTTTCCGCTTCTGTGTGAATTGGTTCCAGCTATGCTATTTGTGTTCTGCCTGTGTGGGTTCCTGAGAAGCCCTCCACTTCTGTGTGCATGGGTTCCAGTTACGCTATTTGCCTTCTGCCTGTGTGGGTTCCTCAGAAGCTATCAGCTTCTGTGTGTGTGTGTGTGTGTGTGTGTGTGTGTGTGTGTGTGTGTGGAGTGAGTTCTTGCAAAGCCACCAGCTTCTGTGTGTTTATGAATGGGTTCCTGTGAAGCTGCCAGCTTCTGTGGGTAAGTGAATTCCTGAGAATCTGCTAGTGTCCATTTGTTTCAGTGGGGTCTAGTTCCTTGACTTGCCTCTGTATACACCTGTCTTCTGATTGCCATTCTCCTGACCTACTAAGACATAGCTGTTCATTTTGACTTGCTGACCTGAGATCAGTCTATCATAGTTTACTACGAGGACTCACAACTCAAAAACATAACAACCATTACCTCCTGCACCAGATCATGCACTCCACTAAGGACTAGGTCTAGAATTTTTCACCTACTTAGGTTCCTGAACCAGTTGGTCCATAAAGTAGTCTTTGATTTCAAGGAATTTTACCTCCCTAGCATGTACTGATGTTACATTTACCCAGTCAATATCAGGGTAATTGAAATCGCCCATTATTATTGTGCTGCCCGGTTTGTTAGCCTCCCTAATTTCTGATAACATTTCTACATCAGTCTGTTCATCCTGGCCAGGAGGATGGTATTATTCACCTTTCACTATCCTTTTCCCCTTTACACATGGAATTTCTATCCATAGAGATTCTAAGATGTGTCTTGTGAACTACAGAATATTTAGTCTATTTGATTCAAGGCCCTCCTTAATATATAATGCTACTCCTCCGCCAATTCAATCCACTACCCTATCACTGCGATATACTTTGTATCCTAGTATGACAGTGTCCCACTGGTTATCTTACTTTCACCAGGTCTCAGAGATTCCTGTAGCTATCTTTTCATTTAGTGCAATATAGTCTAACTCTCCCATCTTATTTCTTCAGCTTCTGGTATTTGCATATAAACATTTCAAACAATGTTCATTGTTCCTATTCACAAGCTGCTCAGCAGTTGACAGATTTAGATTTAGATTTTATTATTTATAACCCGCCCTTATCCAGGGCGAGGTACGAAATACACTCATAAGATTCATGAAAAACATACTGCACAAAAGGAAATTAACTAACAACAAATTGTTAATTTGCAATCTTGAAAAACTTTCTGGCACTCTTTATTTAAGACAACACCAAAGGAAGTGGAAAACACAACTTCAAGAGATCAATCCGAGACACCAGGAAACTGGGCCCAATCATCTCAAACCCGGCGAAATGCAAGCCATTTGGTCGTGGGAAGAGCCAGCATTTGTAGTGTACTGGTCCCCCTGACATGCCAGGACACCAACCAGGCACCCTAGGGGACACTTCTAAATATATTTTTAAAAAAATAGGTGCCAGGAGTATAGCTCCCTTACCTTGTGTGCTGAGCCCCCCAATTCCCCCCCCAAAACCCACTCACCACAACTCTATACCATTACCATAGCCCTAAAGGGTGAAGGAGGGCACCTAGATGTGGGTACAGTGGGTTTTGGGGTTTTTTGGAGGGCTCAATATTTATCACCACAACTGTAACAGATAGGGGGAGATGGGCCTGGGATCCACCTGCCTGAAGTGCACTGCACCCACTAAATACTGCTCCAGGACCTGCATACTACTGTCAAGGAGCTGGGTATGACATTTCAGGCTGGCAAAAAATGTTTTGTTTTATTTTTTGGGGGGGGGGAGGGGGGTTGGTGACCACTGGGGGAGTAAGGGGAGGTGATCCCCACTTCCCTCCGGTGGTCATCTGGTCAATTGGGGCACTTTTTTGAGACTTGGTCCTAAAAATAAATGGACCAAGTCAAGCCGGCGAAATGCTCGTTCGAACCGGCCACTTTTTTTCCATTATAAGGCGAAGCCAGCCATCTCGTACCCACGCCACTACCCCACCACCGTCCCGCCTTCACTACCTACCAACATGCCCCCTTGAAGGTTGGCCGGTGCTGCAACGAAAAAGCAGTTGGGGCCGGCCAAAATCGGCTTTCGATAATACCGATTTGGCTGGGATCAGGAGATGAGCTGGCTGGTACTATGGTTTCAGTTGCAACCTCGCTATTGGGATGCCCTACCTTCCCTATTTTGGTGATATCTTTTAAAGATACCTAGTTCTGAATAATGTACCTTTGAGTGACTGTTGGCCTTCTCTCAGTTTCTAGTTTAAAAGCTACCCAATCTCCTTTTTAAATGTTGATGCTAACAGTCTGGTTCTATCCATCCTTTCAGAACAGGCTCCCCCTACCCCAGAATGTTGCCCCATACCTAACAAATCTAAATCCCTTATCCCTGCACAATTGTCTCAACCACACATTGAGACTTTGGAGCTCTGCCTGCCTCTTGGGTCTGAAAATGATACCCTGAAGGACTTGGATTTAAGTTTTCTACATAGGAGCCTAAATTTGGCTTTCAGAACCCTCCCTACCACATTTTCCAATGCATTGGTACCTACATATACCAAGACAACTAGCTCCTCCCAAGCCCTATTTGAAAACCTTATCTAGGTGATGAATGATGTCCACCACCTTCACACCAGGCAGGCAAATGACCATGTGATCCTCATGTATAATGGTATAATGTGTAATTTATTTAGTGTTTGTTTTCTCACAACTAATTAATGTAATTAAAACTCTAATGAAAACTCTCCTCTTGTTATACTAATTAAAATAATTGACTATAAATGAACAGATGTGCTAGGGTGGGTGGGAGTTGGGGGGTAGGAATGAAAACTGAACTAGGTACTGCTGTGCCTTCTTGAAGCTGTTAATGCTTGGTGGCAGAAAGTTCAAGTTATAAAACTATGGGGGAAATGGTATTGGGGCGAGTAGGGGCATAATCGAAAGGGACGCTCAAGTTTTGCTGAGGACATCCTTGCAAAACGTCCCAATGGAGGGGCGGGGAAACCCGTATTATCAAAACAAGATGGACGTCCATCTTTTGTTTTGTGATATCCCCCTTCTCACTCAGGGTGACCTGGTTCTCAATATGCAAATCATATGCAGATTAGTGTGCTACCCCTTCTCACTCAGGGTGACCTGGTTTCCACTCAGCAAATTAAGCAGGTCTCACCAACTGCATATTTCTCAGGCAACTCTTTATTCCAGCCCCTGGGCACACTTCTTCTAGCTTAACACTTTATGCTTTCATAGATCCTCACATTGAGCCTCCCCACACAGATACATGGGCTCAGTACTACACCAATACTTTGGGGACTCTCAACCCCAGGCTTTGCAGCCTGCTTCTCTCAGTACTTTGGACACACAGTCCCCTCTTTGAACACACAGTTCTAGACACACAGTCTTTTCTTCTTTGGACACACAGTCCCTCTTTGAACACACAGTTCTAGACACACAGTCTTTTCTTCTTCAGACACGCAGTCCCTCCACTGAACACACAGTTCCTATAAGTACTGAGGACACCCAGTCAAACACTAATGCTTTAGGGACTTCTTACCCCAGGACTTTCAGCCTGCTGATCTCCTTTGGACACCCAGTCCACCCCCAAGTCCATAGGGTTAGCCAGTATCTTTCAGGGGCTCTCTCTTCTTCTGCTGCTAGCTCACTTCCCTTCCTTTCACAACTCAGGTGGGGTATAAAGTGGTTAATTAGCTACACAGGACCCAGCCCATAACCGCCTGCACCTGTGGACCTCCCAGGGCTCTCCCCGGTCCTAGCGACCTCCACCTTCTTCTAGTGCCCTCTAGTGGCCTACCCCACATAGGACACCCTCTTACTTATCACAGTTTCAATAATACGGTCGGGCACGCCCAAATCTTGAAATTTAGGTCGTCCTTAGAGATGGTCGTCCCTAGACTTGGTCGTTTCTGATTTTCGGCGATAATGGAAACCAAGGACGTCCATCTCAGAAACGACCAAATGCAAGCCCTTTGGTCATTGGAGGAGCCAGCATTCATAGTGCACTGGTCCCCCTGACATGCCAGGACACCAACCGGGCACCCTAGGGGCACTGCAGTGGACTTCATAAATTGCTCCCAGGTACATAGCTCCCTTACCTTGTGTGCTGAGCCCCCTAACCCTCCTAAACTCCTAAAATCCACTACCCACAACTGTACACTACTACCATAGCCCTTATGGGCTACCATAGCCCTTATGGGTGAAGGAGGGCACCTAGATGTGGGTACAGTGGGTTTGTGGTGGGTTTTGGGGGGCTCACATTTACCACCACAAGTGTAACAGGTAAGGGGGAATGGGCCTGGGCCCGCCTGCCTGAAGTGCACTGCACCCACTAAAACTGCTCCAGGGACCTGCATACTGCTGCGATAGACCTAAGTATGACATTTGAGGCTGGCATAGAGTCTGGCACAAAATATTCCTTTGAGGGTGGGAGGGGATTAGTGACCATGGGGGAGTAAGGGGAGGTCATCCCTGATTCTGTCAAGTGGTCATCTGGCCAGTTCGGGCACCTTTTTGTGGCTTGGTCGTAAGAAAAACAGGACCAGGTAAAATCGTTCAAGTTCTCGTCAGGGATGCCCTTTTTTTTCCATTATGGGTCGAGGACATCCATGTGTTAGGTACGCCCAAGTCCCGCCTTCGCTACGCCTCCGACACTCCCCCATGAACTTTGGCCATCCCTGAGACGGAAAGCAGTTGGGGGCGTCCAAAATCGGCTTTCGATGATACCGATTTGGGCGACCCTGTGAGAAGGACGCCCATCTTCCGATTTGTGTCGAAAGATGGGCATCCTTCTCTTTCGAAAATAAGCCTGTAAGTAATAAAGCTTGCTTTTTTAAAAAAATTCTGTCTTTATCAATAACCTGCAATTCCTGTTTTAAACCTCAGTCTTTAAGTCACCAAAATACAGAGCAAAACAATGTTCACTTACCCAGGGAAATATCCTTTTCTCTTAGAACTTCTCAAAAAGAAAGTTAAGTGGGACCTTTCCTCTCTATATAGTTTAGATTCTAAGGGGATTGCTTCAAACAGACCCTTTTAAGCTAGCCCAGTAGTCAGATTGCCCTTAGTAACCTTTGCAACTCTCCTACTTCCTCACACCTTAATTAACATCTAATTCAGGTCAGAGCAATGCTACCTCTACAGCAGCCAAACCACTGAAATTAACCTTTTGTTTAGGACAAAGTATGAGCCTTGGTACTATCCTTTTTAATGCTCTTGGCTGTCAAGTTTCTACTTCTAGAGAAAGTTTCAGTTTAAAACTATGGGGGAAAAGGTTTTATATACTATGGAAACTAGTTAATATTGCTTGCTTCTTTTTTTTTTTTTTTTTTACCTAAGACTAAACTAGGTTCTGCTGTGCCTTCTGTGTAGCAGAAAGTTCAAGTTCTAAAACTATGGGGGAAAAGGCTATAGAAACTAGTTAATGAAGCTTGCTTTAAAAAGAAAACTCTATCTTTATCAATAACCTGCAATTCCAGTTTTAAATCCCAATCTTAAGGTTACCAAAGCACAGAGGAAAATGATGTTCACTTACCCAGAGAAATGTCCTCTTCTCTGAGAACTTCTCAGAAAGGCCATTGAGGTCCCACTGCAGGAAGCTGGTGTAGAGGAACCTCCAAATTGGATGTGTTACTTTACATTTTCACACTGTGCAAAAGGATTTTTATATTTAATTTTATGATGGCCTGGAAAAAATAACTACAACTCTTTCCTGCCATGATCAGGACCTCGACTGCCCCAAATCATCCTGGACTCGTAATGAGTCCTAACCTGGCCTCCCCATTGGTTGGACTGGCCTGAAAATGGCTCAAATTGTCCCGGGACCAGCTCAGCAATTGCCTGCACCCTGAACCCAGCTCAGTCAAATATTTATTTATTCATACTTAAACCAACAGGTTAAACTAACTACAAATACAAAATGCTGAAATCACCCAAGAAAACCATCTTGAAATCATTGTAGGATTATACTTTGAAATGTTTAGTTCATGTGCTGTGGCTAAAAAAAAAGATGTTAGGAATTATCTGAAAAGGAATGGAGAGCAAAACTGAAAATATCATTATCCCTCTGTATAGATACCTGGTGTATTCTCACCCTGAGTATTGTGTACAGTTCTGGTCGCCGCATCTCAAAAAGGATATAATATTATTAAGACAAGGTTCAGAGAAAGATGACAAAAATGATAAAATGTATAGAATATCTCACTTACGAAGAGAAGCTAAACAGGTTAGGGCTTTTCAGAACAGAGAAAATATGGATTAAAAGGGCATGGGCACCAACATTTAAAAATGATTAGGTGTGCCCAACACAATACAAATAACACCTCCTTGGACACAGTGAAGCAGCTTGTTCAATATTAGGGATGCTCAAAACCCACTGGCACCTGTAGAGTTGGCTACTATGGAGAAGGGACAGAATAGAATTTTATAAAAATATAAGTGAAGTGAAATGGTTTAAAGGGAATGTTTGTTTAACCTGTCACTGAAAACATGAGGACACCCCATTATCAGTAGATTAAAAGTATATTGTAGAAAGTTTCTTTTTCATGCAGCACATAATTAAGCTATGAAATCAAGGTGACCAACATAGTGGGAGTCAAAAGATGATTGGACAAGGTCATGAAGAAATATTACGTAAAATATTATTAGCTAGGTAGACTTTGGAGAATCATTGTTCATTCCTGGAAACTTTTAGGATCTGCTGGATACTTGCAACTTAGAGTGGCCACTGTTAGCGATAGGTCTCCCAAAATTCAGTGGGCAGCAGGCAACACAGCTGCTGTCGCTGGAACTGAGTCTAGATATTCAATTATTCAAATATAAAGTTCTCAAACAAGCAAAATTCTACACATACTGAATTAATATATAAATTGACAGGGAAGGAAAAAGCCTCAAAGAGCTTCACGGATATCTCCCTTTAAAGCTAATGTGCCATATTGTGGGTTAACTGTCCATCATCGGCATAAAAAACCTTCCACTGTCAATAAACCTGCTGTCAATTTTTTTTGTTACATTTGTACCCTGCACTTTCCCACTCATGGCAGGCTCAATGCAGCAGACAATGGAGGGTTAAGTGACTTGCCCAGAGTCACAAGGAGCTGCCTGTGCTGGGAATTGAACTCAGTTCCTTAGGACCAAAGTCCACCACCCTAACCACTAGGCCACTCCTCCATATTAGCAATATGTCAATTTCTTAACAATCCTCATTCTTTTAATCTTCAACTTAGCTTAAAATTGCCATTCAATATCCATTCCAGAAATTTCATATCTGAGCAGTCAGTATGCCAGAAACCAGTGCTGGCCACCGTTTCATCCAACTGTGTCAAAGTTAGTGGCAAAGTTCTAAAAACAGAAAATCAAATTAATAAAGCTGTGAAGTAAAAAGCTACAATCCAATACAGCAAGGTCTTTTTACATACTTAAAGTGCTCAGCCGATCTCAATGCAAACTCACATCTTCAGCCAAAATGGCCCCCACCTAAACATCTTGATGTCAGATGCCTTGTACCTAACTACCAATCAGGATGCACTATGGTTACCGGAAGCAAAAAGAGGCTATTTGAAAAATCATTTAACAAAGAGAATATAAAGAAAAATAAGGAAAAATTGGAAAAAATGAAAGAATTAGAAAAAATGATACCACTCAATCTTAGCATTTAAGCCATTAAGCACCACAGTCCACAGTTTGAATATCCACTTCTGCTCTTGTTGCAACAAAATGTTTCTTCTATCATCCCCGTGTGGAGATGATTTAATCTACTGAAGAACCTGACATCTCAATGAATCAAAACTATGTTGGCATGAATTACAACGTGTTGCTAAAGGTGAAGTTATTTTACAAGTTTTTATCATACTCTTATGTTCTAGGAGACAAGTAGAAAAATTCCTAGTCGTCTGTCCAATATAAATTTTGTTACATGGACACAAAATACTGTAGACTACATGATCGGTTTTACAAGTAGTGTTCGCAGACAGTGGAAAATTTGTTTAGAACCTGGATCTATAAAACAAGAGGATTCAACCATCACATAGTACAATGAACATTGTCCACACTTTCGATGTCCTTGCAGCAAAAACATCCAAATAGGTATTTTCAAAACCTATTTTTCAAATGTTTTTCTATGCTATTCATCTGCAGTGCATCTGAATATCAAGGGCACGTGTCAGGGGCATGTTAAGGGTGGGATTTGAGCACTCCAGGACAGCAGAACCAAAGATTAGGAACAAGATGATTGGAATAATAAAATCACCAGACTACAAAGGTAGGAAATATGATTTTATTTTCAGTTTAGTGATTTAATTTACATCTGTCAGCTTTATTTTGCACTGTACTGGAGAACGTGTATTTTTTATTGTTTCTCTGGTGTTGCATGACATGCAGAATCCTGTATCTCTGCTTTTAGTTTTTGTCTGCATGCTTTTTGTGGTTCCCTATTTTGTATCAGGTGAGATTCATGCTCTCTATCTGCAACTGAGGTAAAGGATTCTGCTGGCATGTGCTGTTATGGTATGATCTTGAGTGTTCATTTGAAGGGTTTTGTGTTACTTTACAAAAGTGTCAGGCAGGTGGGAAGAAAAGAGTGTGCTGGGGGAGGGGAATGGAGGGCGAGCATAGGCAGAAGAATGAGATGAGGCACAGAGACCATGGTCCTACTATTTTTTTTTGTCCCATACAATATCAACACCAGAGGGAAGTCAAGGTGGGGTAGGGACAGAGCTTGGCTTGTTTGGCTCTTCCAAGTAAAAAGATGTTCCGCTGTCTCAGAAAAAGAGTTTCAGGTTGGTGAAGGAAAAGAGAACGGGAGAGAGAGAAGAGGAGAGGTGAAGGAGTGTATTAGGAGGAGGAAGGGAAACAAGAGAAAGCAGTGTGCACTGAGGAGTGGGAAGGTGAGAGACTGAAGAGATATGGATGTCAGGAGTTAGCAGGAAAGAGATAAAGAAGGAAGAGATGGATAAAAGCAAGAGAACAGGCCGGGTGAGGAAGGGGGAAGGAGAGAGATGAAAGGGAAGGAAGAATTGCTGAGAAGGTTGGGGAGTAAATATGTAGGAAGGGCCAGAAGAAGGAAAGAGAAAGAGGGTGGTATAGAGGAGAGAAGCAAGAGGGAGGGTGGAGGAAGAGATGAGGGAGGGAAATGGAAGAGTATAGGGGAATAAAGGGAAGCACAAGGAAAAGATGAAAATAAAGGAAATGGAGGGGAGAGTGAGCTAATCAATGCCTATGTGAGAAGAGGGGGAGAAAACGTTCCCTCTGCCACCAATCTGAACTCTCTATCCCTTGCTCCCCCCCCAAACGAAGTAGTCAAACTACGCCTATGGCCACCAGCTGCCCCACCCCCTGGACTTGCTGCTGCAGAGCCATCCCCCTAGACAGAGGAGGCCGAGGAGGAAGAGGTTGAGCCTGAGGGAGAAGGGAATATGGTGATGAGGATGAAGACAACGTATCTCCTATTTCCATGGACACAATTTTCCCCCCATACCACCTGCCCACCCTGGACCCCCTATGCCACCCCAGGACCAGCTGGACCTTTGTGAGAAGGGACATTCTGGCTCTCAGGAAGAGAACAATGGCCTCCTGTCTTGACCATCCTCCTCTCCAAGACAGAGAGTGGGGGCTCCAATAGTTCCAGTCAAAACACACATTACTCCGTAGGAAGACTTACCATTGAGACAATAGGTCAGCATCAGAGAGTCTACAGGAAGGATGGCACATTTATTGGGGCAGTAATTATATTATATAATGTCTCTGAATCAGCAACACCCTGTAATTATACAGTAGCACAAGCATCTTTCTGCTGATATTGCTTAACATTTCTGCAGAGAAGAGCTGACAAACTTGCCATCTTTCCCTTCTAGTGTGGCAACAGCAGTAAAAGCCATATCCTCTCCAAGTACTGTCAACAAGTGCAGTCCTGGCTATCACTGTCAGTTTTTTTTCCCTTCTTTTTTCATGTTGCAACTCTACTTCTTCCCTTGACCTTTGGTTTGCTCCATCCGTGGAGGTTTTTTTTCCTTCTCTTTTTTGTTATCACTGTCTATCCGCCTCAGTCTGCAGCCCCAAAAGTATGACACTGACCTCAGACAGCTTGTGTATGATGTCCTACTTGGCTGCTCTGCCATTTTGAGCAGTGCTTCTGAACCTTTTGTTATTTTGGGGCATGCTTTCCAGTTTTGTTAATCATCATAGCACAACAATCCAAAATTCAGAATGTCATTACATTTCCTAGTCATTGGCCACTGGCCTCTTGACTGTGAAATGTCTAAAAATGTGCTTATAACTAAATTGGACAGTTTTTAAAAGCCTAAGGCTTAATCACACAAGGTAGAGATTTATATGAGAACAGTATGAAGATCAAAGCAGCATTTCTAGTAATACAGGATGCAAATTTGATCTATTTGGATGTAAGTGACTAGTCAGGGAAAGAAAGAAAGAAAAAAAAATCAACTTTTATCAAGTGGATAGAAATAATGACTAATGTAGTAATTAATAAATTTGAAATGATCTTGAAATTATTTCAAATATATGGATTCAATTTAATGTTTCATTATGAAAAGCACTCATTAAGGGCTCCTTTTATAACGCTGTGGTAGAAGGGGCTCTGCAGTAGCATTGGCACATGTTTTTGCCGCATGCCGAGGCCCCCTTTTACTACAGCAGGTAAATGGCTGCTTTTTAAAGGAAATGTCTGTACGCTAATCACAGGGATTGGCACACGGGGGTGCTTTTACTGCCACCTATTTCGGGCACTGCCCGCTTACCACTTGGTGCTACAAAAATACAAAATATTTTGTAGTGCTGGAAATGGCAGGTGCTGGTGGTGAGAACTACTGCTGGGCTCCTGTGGTATCCCAACGGTAGTCCCAATAGTGCCATGGTTGCTCTACCACAGTGTTGTAAAAGGGCCCCTAAATATTGATATATAAAGGAAAGTATGCATTTCTGTTTATAAATCATCTCACTCAAATATGTGATTAAAAATCTTAGACAGTCAGGAGCCAACCTAACATGTAGAGGAAGTGAGACCTGTAGCAGCAGTTGCAGGTAACCATTGGGAAAGAGTTTGAGTTTCTGGGTCACCACATGATGGGGAGTCACGCAACCAACTGTAACAACATCACTGGCTGCCTGCTCTTGGAGTTTCCCTGCTCACTGGTCTTGGAGCTGACCTGGCATGTGGAGGAAGTGAGACCTGTAGCAGCAGTTGCAGGGAGCTGGTTCAAAGAACATTTGAGTTCCTGGGTCACCTCATGGCCCAACCGTGACAACATCACTGGATGCCTACTTTTGAAGTCTCCCTGCTCAGCAGCTGCAGCCATGTGTCATTGCAGGGTGCAAGACCAAAGGGGTTCATGTCCCTGTGGTGCCACATTGGTGCATCAGGACTCTTGCAAGTTATTTTCTTCACATTTCTGAAGAAGAAGGTCAAGGAAAGACACATTCAACTCCCTCAGCAGTGGTGAATAATCCAGTAGACAAACACCTAACTACTGCTCCGGTGAGTAATACATCTCAGCTTAATACCTCACTCCAGTCTTCTACATGTTTAGGGCATCTTTTAGATCCATCAAGAGGGTACCTCCCCCAGCATCTGGAAGTTCAAATGCTTTGGTATTACCTTTAAAACTTCAAGATGCTGCTCCTATTAATGGTTGGGAAACAAAATTATTTCGCTGATGTGCTAAAGAACCTTTTGCCTATAACATTATCTGTATCTTTACCTGTGGACTCAGCTGTAGCATCAAATATATATCCTCATTTCTGATGAGATTACATTAAAAGACATCTGGTCTTTATTTTCAAATAATAACTCATTATTGAAGGGTATGGTTGACCAAGTTGTAAGGTTTTCATAGGGGGACTGCTGAAAAAATGGGTGAGGTGGAGAGCAGGCTTAAAAAGATTGAGGAAACCTTTGCTGGTTTTGCCTTCCAAATATCTTCAATGCAATCATTAGGAGCTGCCAAGGTTAAGGACAATTTGAATCATCTCAGGCATGTAGAATTTTTGCAATTGTATTTGTTTGTTTGTTTCATACTCTGTCAGACCAATGGTCTATCTAGCCCAGTATCCTGCTTCCAACAGTGTCCAATCCAAGTCACAAGTACCTGGCAGAAACCCAATTAGTAGCAGTACTCCGTGCTACCAATCCCAGGGTAAAAAGTGACTTCCCCCATATGTATCTCAATAACAGACTAAGGACTTGCCTCCAGGAACTTGTCCAAACATTTTTAAACCCAGATACTCTAACCGTCATTACTACATCCTCCAGAAACGAGTTCCAGAGCTTAACTATTCTTTGAGTGAAAAATAGTTCCTCCTATTTCTTTTAAAAGTATTTCCATGCAATTTCATTGTCTCCTGGTTTTTGTACTTTTTGAATGAATGAAAAATTGATTCACCTCTTCCTGCTCCACACCACTCAGGATTTTGTAGACCTCAATCATATTCCCCCTTAGCCATCAATTTTCCAAGCTGAAAAGCCTCAACCTCTTCAGCCTTTCCTCAAATGAGAGCAGTTCCATCCCCTCTATCATTATGGTTGCTCTTCTTTGAACCTTTTCTAATTCAGCTGTATCTTTTTTGAGATACGGTGACCAGAATTGAATACATTACTCAATCACACCATGGAGCGATACAGAGGCATGATAATATTTTGGTCCTATTTTGTATCCCTCTCCTAATAATTCCTAGCATCCTGTTTGCTTTTTTGGCTGCCACTGCACACTGGGCAGAAGATTTCAGCATATTGTCTACCTAGGTCTTTTTCTTGATTGCTGACTCCTAAAGTGGAACCTAGCATCAGATAACTATGATTTGGATTATTCTTCCCAATACGCATCACTTTCTATTTGTCTACAATAAATTTCATCTCCCAGTTTCCTAAGGTCTTCCTGCAATTTTTCACAATCTGCATGTGTTTTGACAACTTTGAATATTTCATGTCATCTGCAAATTTAATCACCTCACTCATCATTCTGATTTCCATATCATTTATAAATATGTTAAATAGCACCGGGCCCTGTACAGATCCCTGTGGCACCTCACTATTCGCCTTCCTCCATCGAGAAAAATGGACATTTAACCCTACCCTCTGTTTTCAGTCCAACAACCAATTCTTAATCCACAGGAGAACGTTGCCTCCTATCCCATGACTCTTTAATTTTCTCAGGAGTCTCTCATGAGGAACTTTGTCAGAAGCTTTCTGAAAATCTAGACACACTACATCAACCGGCTCACCTTTATCGAAATGTTTATTCACACCTTCAAAGAAATGAAGCAAATTGGTGAGGCAAGACCTCCCTTGATTGAATCTTTGCTGATTCTATCCCATTAAACCATGTTTGTCTATGTGTTCTGTAATGTTATTCTTTATAATAGTTTCCAATATATGCCTGGCACTGAAGTCAAGCTTATCAATCTGTAATTTCCTGGATAACCCCTGGAACCCTTTTAAAAAATCGGCATCACATTGTTCACCCTCCAATCTTCAGGTACTACGAATGATTTTAATGACAGGTTACAGATCACTAGCAGCAGAACAGGTTTCAAGTTTCAAGTTTATTAGGGGCTTATACCATGCCCATCAAATAATCTCTGAATGGCTCACAATAAAATAATGAGGAGAGGAAGGGAATGTGTTGAGTTCTTTCAATACCCTGGATTTTATACCATCCATTCCAGGTAATTTATCCCTTCTCAATTTGGCTCAGTACATCTCCCAAGTTCACTTAGATTTCTTTCAGTTCCTCCACATTGTCACCCCTGAAAACCATTTCTGGTATAGATAGATCTCTTACATCTTCTTCCACAAAGACTGAAGCAAAAAATTCAGTTAATTTCTCTGCTATGGCCTTGACCTCCCTGAGTGCTTCTTTTGCTCCTTCCTGATCTAAAAGTCTCACAGATTGCCTTGCAGGTTTCTACTTCTGATATATCTGAAAAAATTGTTACTATGAGTTTTCATCTCTGTGGCAAGATTTTCTTCATATTCTCTTTTAGCCTTCTTTATCAATGCTTTGTATCTGGTTTGACAGTGCTTATGTCAGGGGTGTAGCCAGACAACAGATTTTGGGTGGGCCTAGGCAAGACGTGGGTGGGCACCAAGTGTTCTCCCCCCCCCCCCCTCCCAACCACCACCAAAAATATCTCAGCTGGAGGGAAAACACTTCTTTCCACCTTGGCAGTCCACAGCAGGCAAGTGCTGAAAAATGAGCATGCTCAGGTGCCAGTATTGTGGAGAATAGTGTTTTCGTTACCATCAGGGGGAAGCCTTCAGCTGGCTGAGCTTGGGATCCCCACCAGCTAGCGCTAAACATGTGCTACTGTTGGGTGGGCCTAAGCCCTAAATGGGTGGGCCCTGGCCCTCCCAGGCCCACCTGTGGCTACGCCACTGGCTTATGTTGCTTGTTTTTTTTCTTCATTCTGATCCTTTTTCCATTTTTTTTAAGGATGTTCTTTTGGCTCTAATAGCATCTTTCACCTCACCTTTTAACCATGCTAGCTGTCATTTGCTCTTTTTTTCCACCTTTGTTAATACATCTAGTCTGGGCATCCACAATGGTATGTTTTAAATAACGTCTACACCTGATTTAAAGTCTTAACCTTTGTGGCTGACCCTTTCAGCTTCTTTTTATTCATTTTGCTTGTTTTGTCATTGTTGTTCCTTTGAAAAATAAAAGCTACTACAGTAGATTTCCTTTGTGATTTCACTCCAGATATCAGCTCAAAGTTGATCATGTTATGATTACTGTTTCCCAGCAGATCCAACACCATTACCTCTCTTATTATGCCCCGTATTCCACTAAGGATTAGATTCAAAATAGTTCTCCCTCTCATTGGTTCCTGGACCAGTTGCTCCAAGAAATAGTCATTTATTTCATCTAGAAATGTTACCTTCTTAGCACTCCCTGATATAACATTTATCCAGTCAATATTAGGATAATTGAAATCACCCATTATTATAATGTTGCCCAATTTCCCAGCTTTTCTAATTTCTGTGAACATTTGTTCATCTGTCTGTTTATTCTGTTCCAGTGGATGGCAGTACAGCCATACCAGTATACTCTCTCTCTTCACACCTGAAATTTCTTTCTATAAAGTTTCCATGCTGCTATCTGTTTCATATGGAATGTTTATTTTGTTTGACTCAGTTCCCTCTTTAACATATAATGCAACCCCCCTCCTCCAATTTGATCCACTCTATCATTGCGATATAATTTGTACTCTGCTAACAAACCTGCTTATAATTGAAAGAGAAAAACGCCTATATTGCGACCCAAATCGGGAGATGGGCGTCTTTCTCCCGTGGGCACCCAAATCAGTATAATCGAAAGCCGATTTGGGGCATTTCCAACTGCAATCCATCGCAGAAACGGGTAAAGCTGACGGGGGCGTGTCGGAGGCGTGGTGAAGGCGGAACTGGGGTGTGGTTATCGGCCGAGGAGAGATGGGCGTCTTTAGCTGATAATCAAAAAAAGGGTGTTTTTACCACGACGTTTGGTCATTTTTTGTGGACCCTTTTTATTCACAAACAAGTCCCAAAAATTGCCCCAACTGATCAGATGACCACTGGAGGGAATCGGGGATGACCTCCCAGGACTCCCCCAGTGGTCACTAACCCCCTCCCACCAAAAAAACCCCACTTTAAAAACTTTTTTTCCAGCCTCTATTCCAGCCTCAAATGCCATACCCACCTCCATGACAGCAGAATGTGTTCTATCCTGTGACAGCCTTTCCCTGGTTCTGATGTGGCTCTCGGGTGAGTGTGACACCTTTTCTGTTATGCTCACTGCAGAGTCACATCAACAATGCATTGTGGTGGGTGTAGGGTATTGGGCTCCGTGATTCCACTGGCTTGTGTTAAATGCTCACGATGTTGGTAGTTGGTAGGCTCTACTCCCATGGTGCTTTTCCCTTTGCTGGATCAGAGTGTGCCCTGTTTTATTTCATGTAGTCCATGAGGTAGTGGCCAATTTTGTAAACCAGTTTTAGATCCCTTTCACGTGTTAGCCATGTTACAGAACTTAGCTCTTACCTTGAATGTGGCTGAAAGAGGGCATTGTACAACATTCTGCCAGCTCTGACCTACTGCTCATCTCAGTACCAGGGAGACTCGTTGCCAGTGGGGCACAACCTCTGATCTGCAGTTAACTGTGAGTAAGCGTGCTTATTCCAATAAAGGACATTTTCTGAGAGATTAGTCTTCAGGTGTGAACTGGTGTGCCAATGTTATATCGCAGCAACAAGTCCTAGAGGCCTACATGTATGCAGGTCCCTGGAGCACTTTTAGTGGGTACCGCTGTGCACTTAGCCATGTGGACCCAGGCCCATCCCCCCCTACCTGTAACACTTGGGCTGGTAAATGGGAGGTCTCCAAAACCCACTGTACCCACATGTAGGTGCCCCCTTCACCCCTAAGAGCTATGGTAGTGTTGTACATTTGTGGGTAGTGGGTTTTGGGGGAGGGAGGTTGGGTGCTCAGCACCCGTGGAAAGGGAGCTATCCATGTGGGAGCTTTGTCTGAAGTCCACCGCACTGACCTCTAGGGTGCCCAGTTGGTGTCCTGGCATGTCAGGAGGGCGAGTGTACTATGAATCGTGGCCCCTCCCATGACCAAATGGCTCGGATTAGGATGTTTTTGAGCTGGGCATTTTTAGTTTCCATTATTGCTAAAAAACAAAAACACACGTCCAGCTGAAAAACGTCCATTTTTTCAAAAATATGGTCTGTCCTGCCTTTCACGTACCCATTTTCGGACATAGACACCCATGGAGATAGGCGTTCGCGTTCAATTATGCCCCTCCACGTGTCCCATTGATTGCCCTCCTTCCACCAGGTCTCTGAAATGCCTATTATATCTACCTCCGCATTTAGTGCTATATACTCCAATTCTCCTATCTTATTTTTAAGGCTTCTAGCATTTGTGTATACCGTGTTTCCCTGAAAATAAGACACTGTCTTATATTTATTTTTCCTCCCCAAAACGCGCTAGGTCTAATTTTCGGGGGGATGTCTTATTTTCTGGGAAACATCAGTCCCCCCCCCCCCCCCCCCCACCCGAGGTCGCCGAGCCCCCCCCCCCCCCTCCATCGCTCCCGGAACTAACCTGAAGCTCCTTTCACATTCGCAAGTTCGGATTCGAAGCAGCAGGCTCCTCCCGTCTCCTACGTCACTGCCCCTGCATCGCTCCAGGGGCAGTGACGTAGGAGATGGGAGGAGCCTGCGAGCCTGCAGCCAATGCCTCAAGGCTGCCTAGACAGTGCCTGCCGGTGCCACGCTTTTTTTTTTTTAACATTTTTCGTCTTTAGCGCCGTTAGTGCTTCTTCTTTTTGTAGCACCGGCCCTGCTGCTCAACAGGAAAAGCAGCAGTGGCCGGCAATGGGGGCTGGCGCTGGCATGATGGGGAGAAAAGATAGAAAACAGATGGAAGGATGGCAGAGAAAGAGGGAAAACAGATGGAAGGATGGGGAGAGAAAGAGGGAAAACGGATGGATGGGGAGAGAGACTCTGGATGGAAGGATGGGGAGAGAAAGAGGGAAGACGCTGGATGGAAGGGTAGGGAGAAAGAGGTGACACTGGATGGAAGGATGCAGAAAGAAAGAGGGGAGACTACTGAAAGGATGGGGAGAGAGAGGGGAGACTGGAAGGATGGGGAGAGAAAGAAGAGAGCTGCTGGATGGAAAAGGAGAGTAGTGAAAGACTGGAGAATAAGAGGAAGTGGCATGGGGAGAACAAGGGTGAGAAAAAGATGAAAAGCCATAAGTAGATGAAGGAAATTAAAGAATGGATAGTAAGAATGAATTAAATCAGGACAGAGAGAGAGAGAGAGGCAGAAAAATATTGAAGAAAGCAAAAAAAAAATGAGAGAAAAATGAGAAATGGCCAGAAAACCGTGGCAGAAGAGTTAAGCGAAAACGAAGGAAAGCAGAATCTAGAGACTGGGAGCGACACGATGAGAAAAAGTAAATGGCCATACAAGAAAGGTAAGAAAATAATTTTATTTTAATTTAGGATAAAGTAATATGGTACCTGTGTTAATGAAGTTTCAGAGACCAATACTTCCTTCCTTAGGTCAGGCGAGGATACCGTATCAGCATTATACTGACCTGAGGCAGGAGGTTTTGGCCTCTGAAAGCTCACTGAAAAGGGTGTTAGGCTATTAAATAAATTTTCTGAAATCTGATGCACTGAAAAGCAGCACTTTACCCTGTGTGACAAATGCATCTGATTAGCGTGACTAAATTTTGCTGGGGGAGGGGGGGTAGAGAGAAAATTTTGTGCCCACCCACTTTGGGTTCAGGCCCATCCAAAATTGGCAGTCTGGCTACGCCACTGCTTCAAGGATATTCAAGGATATTCCACCAGAGTGATGCTCTCCTTTCAGGAGACCTCCCTCCTCCAAGGCAGCACAGGGGCATACAAACTAGAGTTGGAAAAGGATATGGAGACTAGTTAATAAAGTTTGATTTTTTAAAAAAATATATTTTAAAAAATTCTAATTGTCTTTATCAATAACCTACAATTCATTTTTAAACCCCAATCTTTAAGTTACCAAAGAACAGAGCGAAATAATGTTTACGTACCCAGAGAAACGTCGTCTTCTCTCAGAACTGCTCTAAGGGTGAAGAACCTTTGGTTGTTTGAATTTTCCAAAAACTCATTTATTGACACCTGAGATTCTGTGTAGGAATTATATTAACAACAAACAGTACTCCTGTTCTATATAAATTACAAAATCTTTATTAGTGAAAAAAAAACCAGTGCATTAAAAGAATTACCAAATAGTATCCCTGCAACTCACTCACACTGCCATCCACACCAGACTTATACCCTGATCACATATGTAAATCCCACAAAGAACATTGAACATAAACCCTAAATTGCAGTTTCTTCAGTCTCTGTGTATCATCAGAGCACAATCTCAATAAAGATCAGTCAGTGAGCCCTAAAAAAACACAAGGGCACACAAAACCCAATTCTTAATAATTGTAGCAGATATTGAACATTGCTGATCTTTGTATCCAATCTCTTTGGTACTTGTTCTTGCAATGCACTACTACATAAATATAAATAGGAACAAGTATTTACTCCAATATGGCAACTGCAATTAGTTATAGAGGAAAAGACTTCAGACTTCCGGTCACAGCTATTTACGCTCAAAACTAAACTAGCTGACCGCTCTGCTCTGCGTGTCTGATATTCAGTTCACGCTGGTGAGAATCCTCATCAGTCATAAAAACCTCTTGCACGTCGATCTATCAATTTCATATATTCATTCGATGTGTAATTGTAACTACTCAAATGATACTTAGCTGAGGTTTGTGCTAGGGCAAATTCAACTCGTCCAAGCCCGACGGCGAGCTCCCGCTTCGCTCGTGGCTTCTTAAGGAGCCGGACAAACTAGCCCTTCTCAGCACCTACAACCATATAACAAATAATCATTAAATCAGTTGTCATCTAATAAAGAGTAAATGAAAAAACTCACATATTCGGGGAACGAGGGAATACCTTCACGAACCACCAGAGTACTAGGGAAGGTCTTCCGTTTGCACAGTTTTTAAGAGCACGCAGAATTTGTTCTGATTTGTCTGAATTTAAAATTCATGCTAAACAAATAAAACAGAAATTTACAGCTAGAGACTATCCTCACCATCTAATTAAACGGGCTTACTCTAGGGCTAAATATAATCATAGAGAACATTTATTTAATAAACGTGATAAAGAAGATACTAGTCATCTGCAAACTTGTGTATTAAGATTCATGCAAGGCACAGTAAATACAGTTCGAATTATGAAGAAACACTGGAAGATTCTGCAGTTGCATCCTGTATTTAATAAAAAAGAACTCAGAGTGGCATATTCTAGAGGATTGAACTTGAAAGAAATGTTACAAGATAGACCTCGAGTCCTGAGTGAAAGGAACCCAGGGCATCAACCATGTACGAAATGTATATATTGTCCTCTGATGATAAAGACACGAGAGTTCCAAAATCCAGTAGATGGACGAGAATATCACCTACAATATGCTACAGACTGTGAATCTAACCATGTGGTATACATAGTGATATGCCCATGTCGTAAAATATATGTAGGTAAGACGACACGATCCTTGAAAAATAGATTGAGTGATCATAAACATAATCTGAAATATTCACGTTTGGATGCCCCCCTAGTTCAACATTGTGTACAGTATTCTCATAAATTTGAAGATCTTAAATGTTTAATATTGGATCATATCCCAATAAACATTAGAGGGGGGGATCGTAATCGCCAGTTAATACGAAGAGAACAACGTTGGATCTATAGATTGAGATCCTTAATGCCAGAAGGTTTAAACAACAGAGTAGAGTGGAAAGCGTTCCTTTAAGATCCATGTGATCACAGCGAGAGTACTGCCTTTTAAATTTTGCCCTACTAATTGGGAAGTTGTATGTACGGGAAGCAGTATAAATACTTCCGGTTTAGCAGGAGTAATCATGCAGTTGAAAGCTGGTGGTTCGTGAAGGTATTCCCTCGTTCCCCGAATATGTGAGTTTTTTCATTTACTCTTTATTAGATGACAACTGATTTAATGATTATTTGTTATATGGTTGTAGGTGCTGAGAAGGGCTAGTTTGTCCGGCTCCTTAAGAAGCCACGAGCGAAGCGGGAGCTCGCCGTCGGGCTTGGACGAGTTGAATTTGCCCTAGCACAAACCTCAGCTAAGTATCATTTGAGTAGTTACAATTACACATCGAATGAATATATGAAATTGATAGATCGACGTGCAAGAGGTTTTTATGATCTTTGTATCCAACAATTTCTCAAGTGACGAAAGAAAAAAACTCCACTGCAATATAAAGCCACTGTTCTTATCCCTGTGATAAAAAAAAAAACACAGAGAAACACTGGGAATTGCAGAGTCACACAAATCTTCTGTGATCCTCCTGCACACAGGAATTATATTAAACAAATTTTGCATTTGTCAGATGTAGATAATATGCTATTGTCTATGTTTCAGCTGAGAGAGAGCAGGCTAAAAATGATACAACTATTGCCAATCTGACTCAATTTCTTGAAACGTCTGAGAATGTCATTTCATCTAGGGCTACATTATTGGTTACATTTACAAAAGAAAAAGACAAAATGGTGATGTCAAAGGCTTATTTTGCCAAGAAAGATTTGTTGTATTGTGGTCAGAATATTATTATTTTTCCTGATTTAACTAGAGCTACCCAACCGAAGAGACAATTTCTTCAATTAAAATCTAAGGTATTAGCTGTTTAAGCTACCTTCTTTTTGTGTTTTCCTTGTAGATGTTTGATTTCTTATCAGAGCTTAATTATGTTTCTTCACACATATCTCTTTACACAATTTTTACCGGCACAGGACAAACCTACGAAGACCTTGCATACAACCTGACAATGTTTCCCACTCTCTCTTCAACCAAAGCAACAATGACATACCCCTGTTTGCCAGACTTTGAAGGCCACTTTGCCACACATTTACTCAGTCCTAGCTCCTATACATCAGAACCCTAGTTGCAACTACCCTAATCTTGGCTGATCACCTTATGCTTGCTGACCTTCTACTACACAGTAATTACAACTAGATTGAACCACTACCTATTACCATGTTAACCTGATGACCATAGCCTTCTACCTGTTTATCATACTGTTGATAGTAGTTCTTTAGACACATGTTCTTTGTTACATGCTCTGCAGTTCGTTAATAACATGTAAACCACATTAACTAAACCTGTTACAATGTAAGCCACATAGAACCAAACCTGATTTGGGTTATGTAAGTCTAAATAACTATTACTACTACTACTATTTATCATTTCTATATCGCTACTAGATGTATGCAGCACTGTACACTTGAACATGAAGAGACAGTCCCTGCTCTACAGAGCTTACAATCTAATCAGGGCAGACAAAGAGGTCAAAAAAGAGATAAAGGAATTACTAAGGTGGGAATGATAAAATATGAGTACTGAACAAGTGAGTAAGGGTTAAGAGTTAAAAGCAGGGGCATAGCCATGGGCGGGCCTGGACGGGCCCAGGCCCAACCACTTTCCCTCCAGGCCCGCCACCCAACACTGACCTGCCAAGTCTCCCACGAAACACGTGGCACCAGCTCCCATTTCCGGCCACTGCTGCTTCTCCTGTTGAGCAGCAGCGGCCGCTATAAAATCAAAAAGTGCTACCAAAAATGTTTTTAGAAAGCAAGCACGGCACCGCAGACAGCCATCAGGCAATGACTGTCGGCTCTGCAGTCGCTCGTCTCGCCTCTCACGTCACTGCCCCTGGACGACCCCGGAGGAGCGCAGCGATGTGAGAGGAGAGAGGAGTGGCTGCAGAGCCGACAGTCAATGCCTGATGGCTGCCTGCGGTGCTGCGCTTGCTTTTTAAAAACATTTTTGGTAGCATTTTTTGTTTTTGTAGCGGCCGCTGGAGAAGTAGCAGTGGCCGGAAATGGGAGCTGGCGCCGCGTGTTTCACAGGAGACTTGGCAGGTCAGTGTTGGGTGGGTGGGCCTGGATGGAAAGAAGGGAATAGAGAGAGACACTGGATGGAAGAATCGGGAGAGGGGGGTAGATGGATGGAAGGATGGGGAGAGAAAGGGGGAAAACAGATGGAAGGATGGGGAGAGAAAGACACAATGGAAGGATGGGGAGAGAAAGGGGGAGTTGGATGCAGAGAGAAATGGGAGAGACTGGAAGGATATGGAGAGAGAAGGGTCACTGAACAGAAAAGGGTAGAGAGATAGACACTGGATAGAAGGAGGGGGAGGGAGACATTAGATGGAAGGGTCAGGAGAGAGGGTAGATGGGTGGAAGGATGGGGAGAGAAAGAGGGAAGACGCTGGATGGAAGGGTAGGGAGAAAGAGGAGACACTGGATGGAAGGATGCCAAAAGAAAGAGGGGAGACATTAGAAGGATGGGGAGAGAAAGAGGAGAGCTGCTGGATGGAAAAGGAGAGTAGAGAAAGACTGGAGAATAAGAGGAAGGGGCATGGGGAGAACAAGGGTGAGAAAAAGATGAAAAGCCATAGGTAGATGAAGGAAAAAGAAGGAAATTAAAGAATGGATAGTAAGAATGAATTAAATCTGGACAGAGAGAGAGAGAGGCTGAAAAATATTGAAGAAAGCAAAGAAAAAGGAGAGAAAAATGACAAATGGCGCAGAAGAGTTAAGCGAAAATGAAGGAAAGCAGAATCTAGAGACTGGGAGCAACACAATGAGAAAAAGTAAATGGCCATACAACAAAGGTAAAGAAAATAATTTTATTTTTAATTTAGGATAAAGTAATATGGTACCTGTGTTAATAACATTTCAGAGACCAATACTTCCTTAGGTCAGGAGAGGATACCGTAACAGCATTATACTGACCCGAAGCAGGAGGTTTTGGCATCTGAAAGCTCATTGAAAAGGGTGTTAGGCTATTAAATAAATTATTTTCTGAAACCTGATGCACTGAAAAGCAGCACTTTATCCCTGTGTGACAAATGCATCTGATTAGTGTGACTAACTTTTGCTGGGGGAGGGGGGTAGAGAAAAAATTTTGTGCCCATCCACTTTGGGTTCAGGCCCACCCAAAATTGGCAGTCTGGCTACACCACTGGAAAAGCAGCATCAAAAAGGTGGGCTTTTAACCTAGATTTGAAGATGGCCAGAGAATCCAGCTTATTTTCGAAAGAGAAAAACGCCTATAGTGCGACCTAAATCGGGAGATAGATGTTTGTCTCGCAAACGCGCCCAAATCGGTATAATTGAAAGCTGATTTTGGGCGTTTCCAACTGCACTCCATCGCGGAAACGAATAAAGTTGACGGGGGCGTGTCGGAGGCGTGGTGGAGGCGGAACTGGGGCGTGGTTATCAGCCGAGGAGAGATGGACGTCTTTAGCTGATAATCGAAAAAAAAGGCATTTTTACCGTGATTTTGGGTCACTTTTTTTGGACCCTTTTTTTTCACGAACAAGTCCCAAAAAAGTGCTCCAACTGCCCAGATGACCACTGGAGGGAATCGGGGATGACCTCCCCGGACTCCCCCAGTGGTCACTAACCCCCTCCCACCAAAAAAACCCCACTTTAAAAACTTTTTTTCCAGCCTCTATGCCAGTCTCAAATGCCGTACCCACCTCCATGACAGCAGAATGTGTTCGATCCTGTCACAGCCTTTCCCTGGGTCAGATGTGGCTCTCGGGTGCAGTACAGGGTCACATCAGCATTGCATTGTGGTGGGTGTAGGGTATTGGGCTCCGTGATTTCATTAGCTTGTGTTACAGTCTCACGATGTTGGTAGTTGGTAGGCTCTTCTCCCATGGTGCTTTTCCCCCTTCCTACTGGGTCAGAGTGTGCCCTGTTGTGTTTCCTGTTGTAGTCCATGCGGTAGTGGCCATTTTTGTAAGCCAGTTTTAGTTCCCTTTCCTGTGTTAGCCACGTTAGAGAACTTAGTTCTTACCTTGAATGTGGCTGAAAGAGGGCATTGTACAGCATTCTGCCAGCTCTGACCTACTGCTCATCTCAGTACCAGTGAGACTCGTTGCCAGTGGGGCACAACCTCTGATCTGCAGTTAACTGTGAGTAAACGTGGTTATTCCAATAAAGGACGTTTTCGGAGAGATTAGTCTTCAGGTGTAAACTGGTGTGCCAATGTTATATAGCAGCATCCAGTTCTAGAGACCTGCGTGTATGCAGGTCCCTGGAGCACTTTTAGTAGGTACTGCAGTGCACTTCAGCCAGGTGGCCCCAGGCCCATCCCCCACCCACATTTAACACTTGTGCTGGTAAATGGGAAGCCTCCAAAACCCACTGTACCCACATGTAGGTGCCCCTTCACCCCTAAGAGCTATGGTAGTGTTGTACATTTGTGGGTAGTGGGTTTTGGGGGAGGGGGTTGGGAGCTCAGCACCCATGGTAAAGGAGCTATGCATGTGGGAGCTTTTTCTGAAGTCCACCGCACTGACCTAGGGTGCCCAGTTGGTGTCCTGGCATATCAGGGGGGCCAGTGTACTACCAATTGTGGCCCCTCCCACGACCAAATGGCTCGGATTAAGACGTTTTTGAGCTGGGCGTTTTTAGTTTCCATTATCGCTAAAAAAAACCAAACGCCCAGCTCAAAAACGTCCATTTTTTTGAAAATAAGGTTCAGCCCGCCCCTTCATGGACCCGTTCTCGGAGATAAACACCCATGGAGATAGGCGTTTGCGTTCGATTATGCCCCTCAATATGTGTAAAGGTGAATTTGTGCAAATTTCTAGTATAACCTCTTTGGAAATAACATTCCACTGAATGCCTTGCACCAATGTACCAAAGACAAGAATCAGACAGTCTGTTATGTCTGCATCCAGCTACTTCATTCACAGGAAAATAGTGATACTTTTAAGACATTGTTGCTATAAATGATCACCTGCCTACAATCATAACAAAGTTTTATAAAATTGAACAGTGAAGGCTTTATAGTTTGTTTTGCCTTTATTGAAACAAAGATCTTTTCCTAGCTTTTTAATCATTTTCATTGTTGTATTAGGGGTTTATTATTTTCTTTAGTGCTTGTTAAGTATTGTCTTCTATAAACTGTTCAAATTATTACCAAGCTTGTAATAACTGAGAGATGAAGGAAATGTTTTAATGAAATGTTGAGCTTTAGGAAAATGTACTATGATCCTGCCTTGAACTTTGTCTGTTCTGTATTTTTACTCACTTCAAGCGACTCTCTCCATGGTCTATCTGCTGACCAGCTGAAGTGAGACCTGGCATAAGTGCAATGAAGAAAAGAAGGTGGAACCTGCTGATATGAGATGGGGGTGATGGCTAATGCAACAGATGCTGATCTGTATGTAAAACGGCAACCAATTTCCATACCTAGGAGCTGAAGTTTCTGGGTTAGGATTGGAATCCTGAACTTGAAGCATGACAGATTCTAGCATGGCCACCCTGTCCCCAACAATTCTACCTGTGGGCACCGCCTCAAGATGACCTACTTTGGTCAAAGACTGTAGTAGGAGAACATGAGATAAGAGTTATTGATAAGTAAAGTGTCTGTTTACTTATTACCTTAGAAACAATATGCCCTTGACAGGATGGGAACTTAAATGCATCTGAATGTTCGCTTTAGAAAGAGTGGTACAAAAATTGTTCATAACAGAAAACAGAAAATGCCATAAATAAGTAAATAAATATAAACTTTTAATGTTGAGCACCTGATTCTCAAAGTGGACATATTCCAAACACTATAATGAAAATAAAATGATCTTTTCTACCTTTGTTGTCTGGTTGTCCGATTCTGCTGCTATCTGTTCTCAGTGCAGGTCAGGAAGTCATCCTCCTTAAATATCTCCCTGGCAACCCAGCCAACCCCCCCCCTCCCCCTGCTCTCCCAGCAGTAAGGTAAACAAACCATAAACCAATTTCTACAATTGGTTACACAAGGCTAGAGGGCTTTCACTGCAGCTCCTGCTGTGAGGATGGAGGTAAATCAACAATTTAAACCTCTCAGAGCACAGCAGGGGAGGCTTAGCCTGTCCAAGCCTCTTATACCGGGCGCCTATGCCTAAGATTTTATAGAATACTAGCACAAAGCCACAATGACTTGCCAAAATGTAGGTGTGTCCACCTACAGCAGCTCAATGGCTGGTGAAAGTTGGCATGCCTATGTATCCCATGCAATGCAAACAACTGACAGTATTTTATGAGTTCTGCATGTTACACGTCTATGGTGTACCCTTGAACACTTGAAGGAGAATAATGAGGTGAATATTGTAGGAAAGCCTTGCAGAGAAGATAAGAACCATCTGGGCTGGGGTGAAACAAGTACTAAGGATGAGATTAAAAAAACAGATGTATGAAGTCATATTTTAATTAACATGTATATGTATAAATCTTTCAAACCTCTGTATTCTATAAACAAGAAAATCGATAGAAACCACGGCCTTTTGTTTAAGAATCAGAACACCTTTTGTTCTCCACATATGAGTGTGTGTTAATTAGTAAATATTTGTGCACATCTAGTTTGCTAATTTTTTCCATGCTGCTCCACCTTCACAAAATCCCTCTTCTGGTACACATAAATGAGTAAGAGACACATATGTATGGTGCTTGGATACAGATACACACAGCTTTATTAGACTAGAACATGTTGCAATCATTTCTAGGCCAGAGGTTCAACCAGGATCTAATCTTAGGTTCACCACTCTAGTCGGCTAGGGTACTGTCTTGCTGCTAGAGAGGTGCCCTCCCGACCCACTGTAGAGCAAGAACTGGGCCCAAGTTCCCAAAACTTGACACATAAACATCCATTTCTCCTGTATTTTAGAATAGCCTCTAAAGCAATAGATTATTTTCTAAAATATTAGTGAACAGGAGACATCCTAATCTGGACGTTTCAATCCTGACTTCTACGTTCTTTCTAAAATGGGGTTGTTATATGTATGTAAAAGGCAGCTTATAAGATGTTCTCTTGTGCACAAGTATGCACAATGAGAAGAATGCGAGTACTTATAGGCGCGTCTGTAGTAGCAAAAGAGGCTTTGTTCCAGAAATACAGAAGAATGCGACAAAAGGATCATGGAAAAGATTACTGGACTAAACTCAAGTGAAGAGGGAATACAGGTAGCAAAAATGTATGCAGAGGAAAAAATGGCTAAAGATATAAAGAGAGGTGACAAGACCTTTTTCAGATATATTGGGGACAGGAGAAAAGTTAAGAATGGAATTGTAAGACTGAAAGATGCTGAAAATGGCAATGTGGAGAGTGATGAGGTTAAAGCAAAAATGCTAAACAAATGCATCTCTTCAGTGTTCACCGAAGAAAATCCAGGAGAAGGACCACGGTCAGCTGCCAAGGGTATATCTGGGAATGGACTAGATATTGTATAGTTCACGGAATAAAGCGTTTATAAACAGTTTGAAAATCTGAACAAGGACAAAGCTATGAGCTGGATGGGATACATCCCAGGATACTGAGGGAGCTCAGAGAAGGCATGGCTGGACAACTTAAGTATTTATTTAATACATCACTAGAGACAGGAGAGGTTCCATGGGATTGGAGATGAGCGAATGTGGTCCTTCTTCACAAAAGTGGAGACAGGGAAGAAGTGGGAAACTACAGGCTGGTAAGTCTCATGTCGGTGCTAGGAAAAATAATGGAGTCACTGCTGATTGAAAAGATAGCTTTCTAGAAGCCATTGAGTTACAGGATCCGAGGCTACGTGGCTTTACCAAAGGTAAATCTTGCCAAACTAATCTGATTAGGTGAATAAAGAGCTGGATAAAGGGCATGTGCGAGATGCAATCTACTTGGATTTTCTCAAAGCCTTTGATGCGATCCCTCAAGACTTGTGAATAATTTGAGAGGCCTGAATTTAGGACTCAAGTTTGTGAACTGGATTGGAAACTAGTTTAAAAATGCCATTCTAGAAGCCAAGACTAGATGTATTCCATGTATTAACAAAGGTAGAAAAAAGAGCAAATGACAGCCAGCATGGTTAAAAGCTGAGGTGAAAGGGACTAATAGAGCCAAAAGTTCCTCCTTCAAAAAATGGAAAAAGGATCCAAATGAAGAAAATAAAAAGCAAAATAAGCACTGTCAAGCTAGATGCAAACCATTGATGAATAAGGCCAAAAGATAATATGAAGAAAAACTTGCCACAGAGATGAAAACTCATAGTAACACTTTTTTCAGGTATATCAGAAGCAGAAAGCTTATGAGTGAATTTGTGGGACTGATCATGAAGGAGCAAAAGGGGCACTCAGGAAGGACAAGGTCATAGCAGAGAAATAGAATGAATTCTTTGCTTCAGTCTTTATCGAAGAAGATGTAAGATATCTAGCTGTACCAGAAATGGTTTTCAAGGGTGATGATGCGGAGGAACTCGAATAAATCTCAGTTAGCTTAGAAGACATACTAAACCAAATTGGCAAGTTAAAGAGTGATAAGTAACCTGTACCGGATGGTATACACTCCAGGGCATTGAAAGAACTCAAATATGAAATTGCTGATCTGCTGCTAGTGATCTGTAACCTGTCATTAAAATCATCCATAGTACCTGAAGACTGGACAGTGGCCAAAGTGATGCCAATTTTTAAAAATGGTTTCAGGGGTAATCCGAGAAATTACAGGCCGGTAAGCCTGACTTCAGTGCTGAGCAAAATAATGGAAACTAACATAAAGAATAAAATTACAGAGCACATAGACAAACATGGTTTAATGAGACAGTCAGCACGGATTCAGCCAAGGGAGGTCTTGCCTCACCAATTTGCTTCATTTCTTTGAAGGCATGAATAAACATGTCGATAAAAGTGAGCTGGTTGATGTAGTGCATCTAGATTTCAGAAAACAGAGAATTGGGTTAAATGACCATTTTTATCAGTGGAGGAGGGTGAATAGTGGAGTGATGCAGGGATCTGTACTGGGATCGGTACTATTGAACATATTTATAAATGATCTGGAAATCGGAACGAAGAGTGTGGTGATTAAATTTGCAGATGACACGAAAATATTCAAAGCTGTCAAAACACATGCGGAATGTGAAAAATTGCAGGAAGACCTTAGGAAACTGGAAGTCTGGGCATTCAAATGGATGATGAAATTTAATGTAGACTAATTCAAAGTGATGCACATTGGAAAGAATAATCCAAATTACAGTTATCTGGATGCTAAGGTCCACTTTAGAAGTCCAAAAATATTATAATGCCTCTGTATCACTCCATGGTGCAACCTCGCCTTGAGTATTGTGTTCAATTCTTGTCACCATATCTCAAAAAAATATATAGTGGAATTAGAAAAGGTTCAAAGAAGAGTGACCAAAATGATAAAATGGATGGAACTGCTCCCATATGAGGAAATGCTAAGAGGTTAGGGCTTTTCAACTTGGAAAAGAGACTGCTGAGGGGGGATATGATTGAGGTCTACAAAATCCTGAGCGCTGTGGAGCGGATGGAGGTGAATCGATTTTTTCACTCATTCAAAAAGTACAAAAATCAGGGGGCTCTCAATAAAATTGCATGGAAATACTTTTAAAACAAATAGAAAGAAATATTTTTCACCTAAAGAACAGTTAAGCTCTGGAACATTTTGCCAGAGGATGTGGTAACAGCAGTTAGCATATCTGGGTTTAAAAAAGGTTTGGACAAGTTCCTGGAGGAAAAAGTCCATAGCCTGCTACTGAGACAAACATGGGGAAGCAACTGCTTGCCCTGGGATTTGCAACATGGAATGGTACTTAGGTTTCTGCCAGTTACTTGTGATCTGGATTGGCCACTGCTAGAAGCAGGATACTGGGCTAGATGGACCATTGATATGACCCAGTATGGCTATTCTTATGTGCTTCTGATCATATGTACACCACAGAGGGTGGTGGTAAATGGAATCCGCTCGGAGGAAAGGAAGGTAAGCAGTGGAGTGCCTCAGGAGTCAGTGCTAGTGCCAATTCTGTTTAATATATTTGTAAAAAGCATTGCTGAAGGGTTAGAAGGAAAAGTTTGCCTCTTTTGTGATGACAAGAACATAGCCAATAGAATAGAAACACTGGAGAGAGTAGAAACTATGAGAAGGGATTTCCAAACAGAAGAATGGTCAAGGGTCTGGCAGTTAAAATTTAATATACTGAAATAACACTGGGGTACCACTACATCCTGGTTTTGGAGTATATACCTATATGCTAAATAGAAACCGTTGTCCACTTCTCACTTATCTATTTTTTTTATTATTTTTTTCACAGCATAGTAGAAAAAATAATTTAAAAAATAGATAAGTGAGAAGTGGACAACAGTTTTTATGTAGCATATAGTTAAAAGTTAATGCAAAGAAGTGCAAACTGATGCACTTGGGGTGCAGAAATCAAAAAGAGATGTACCAGATAGGAGGGGAGAGATTGGTAAGCTCGGCTAAGGAGAGGAACCTTGGGGTAATGGTGTCTGAGAATTTCAAGGTGACAAAACAATGCGACAAGGTGGTGGCTGCAGCCAGAGGGATGCTGGGCTACATATAGAGAGGTATAACCAGCAGATAAAATGAGGTGTTGATGCTCATGTATAAGTCGGTGATGAGGCCCCACTTGGAGTATTGTGTTCAGATGTAAAAAGACTTGAAATGGTTCAAAGAAAAGCAACAAAAATG
Organism: Microcaecilia unicolor; assembly: GCF_901765095.1. Lineage (NCBI taxonomy): Eukaryota > Metazoa > Chordata > Amphibia > Gymnophiona > Siphonopidae > Microcaecilia > Microcaecilia unicolor. Next base: position 234,557 of record NW_021963051.1, on the reverse strand, counting down.
GTATGGGGTCTGCGTAGCAAGATGTACAAGGATAGACTTGACTTCAACATGTATACCCAGGAGGAAAGGAGAAACAGGGGTGATATGATACAGACGTTCAAATATTTGAAAGGTATTAATCTACAAAACAAACCTTTTCAAGAGATGGGAAGGTCGTAAAACTAGAGGATATGAATTGAGGTTGAAGGGGGGGGCTGACTCAGGAATAATGTCAGGGAACATTTTTTCACCATGAGAGTGGTAGATATCTGGAATGCCCTTTCACGGGAGGTGGTGGAGATGAAAACAGTAATTGCATTCCAAAATGTGTGGGATAAACAAAAAGGAATTCTGCTTAGAAGGAATGGATCTGAAGAAGCTTAGCGGAAATTAAATGGCAACACTAGCACTTGAGAAGCAAAGAAACAAAAACTAAAAAGCACCAAGGGCCTTCAAGATAAAGGGGAATTGAAGTCTTTAATCATATACGTTGATAAAACAGTGCTTGAATGGACTGGATAGACTTCTATGGTCTATGTCCTGATTGTGGCTGGACAGATTTAGTCATATACATTACAGGAAAATACAATTAGAAATCCTACAATTACATTTACATGTGTATTTATTTATTTCCAAACAAATCTTTTGCTTTTCATATCAAAATCACTTTTCTATACAAAAGCACAGCAAAAATATAACAAAACTATCATGACCATCTAAAACCTATCCTCCCATTCATCCATTCATTCATTACCCATATATCAAATATAAAAACTTCATCCAGGATTAAGAATCAGTCCGCGATAAAGGTTTTCTTCTCAATGAATCACCAGTCCATCAGGTGAACCCACATCCAGTTCTACCAGTCACATAGTCCCAATTTTTAACCACGGAGATCTTCCCAAATTCCTCAATTGTTCAATCAGTCCTGTAATATCTAGGGAATCAGGTGATACCAGTTATCCAGAGTCTGTCTTCTTTTGCATAGTGACAGATAATTGGACTTTGAAAAAAGTAGCAAAGCTTTTTTTCAGGAATCTGTTTCTGCTGCCTCTATAATCAGACATTAACCTCCTTCCCTTTGCTAAAGCTGCCAGCTGATGCACTGGAGTCTTCTACAGGCTGGTAAAATGCCTATGTTGATTGACTCTATGCTCCTCTGATCTAGGGCTGTGGTCCTTTAGTGTGATGTCATGGAGAGAGCCAGGGGAGGTAGTTTCCAGGGCCAGACCCTGACATTGCACCACTCCTCCTGCAGCTGGGGTGCTAATGGCAATGGTCTCATCTTTAGCCTTTGATGGGCAGAATATTCAGTGCCAATTGTAGACTGTATTCCCAAACAACCCAACTACAAGAAAGTGTAATCCCATTGACCCATAGGCCATCAAACATCTACAAAAACCTTGTAGATATATACCACTGGCTTCAGTTCCTGAAACAGCTTCATCACTTCCAAAGTTTGCCTTCCTCACCAAAGCTGCAGGTCAATCATTTTTCGTCTCTATTATACTCAAGGGCCCTTTTACTAAGCTGCGTAGGCACCTATGCATGTCCAACGTGCACCAAATTGGGGTTACCTCCCCTGTGGCCCTTGCGGTAATTTCAATTTTGGTGCACATCTGCTACGCGCATCTGAAAAATATTTGTTATTTTCTGACATGTGGCAGCTACACATGTCAAGTGAAATTTGATGCACATAGACCATTACCACCCAGTTACCGCATGAGACCTTACCGCTAGGTCAATGGCTTGCAGTAAGGTCTGAGACCGAAAATGGATGCGCAGCAATTTTCATTTTGTCGCATGTCCGTTCTCGGCAAAAACAAAAAAGGCATTTTGTGTAGGTGCGCAAAAAAAAAAATTCTGCGTGCGCCGAAAACACGCGTCTACACTACCACAGGCCATTTTTCAGCGCACCTTAGTAAAAGGGTCCCTCAGTTCTTTATAATCTCAAGGGGACTGGAACCTCCTTTTAGTAAGGTCCTCGCATAAAATATGCCTCATTGTGGAAATATGAAATAATCTGTGTCGCCCATGTAAAACAAGACTTTCTAACAAAGGTGTCAGGTGTCTAGACATTCTTTCTAACAAAGGTGTCAGCTATTTCTAGCCCATTTGTGATACACAGGGACTAATACAGGTAAGACTTACCTGTATTAGTCCCTGTGTATCACAAATGGGCTAGAAATAGCTGACACCTTTGTTAGAAAGAATGTTCAAGATGAAGTTGACAGCTACTGTATATAGTGCACAAGACTTCCTATAGGGGCCTAGTTTTTGTATGGACAAAATCTCTTCTATAAAGGGGGTCAGTTAAAAAAAACAGCTGCACCAACTGAAAGTGTTAAGAATGCAAAATGACATAAAATAGTTGATTCAGAAATTGTTTATTAAATTGCTCGATGTAGCAAAGACAATAAATGATACATCACAAGTGATATTTAATAAAATGCTAGGCTGAGGCTGACAGTTTTATTGTGAACTCTGAACCTGTGCTTGGATTTATGAAATACATATGACATGAACACTTGAGGTGGCCAGTGTGTACATTCCGTGAGTGGGCCAGTGTCTACATTCAGCTGCGCTGCTTCCATGGAAGCAGAGGTGAGAATGGCACTGTGTGGCTGTTTTCTCCAATTACCTATCAAGATTTAGTACAAGACAAAGATCAATAATTCGGCATCAACGAGGGTATAGGAGGCAATTCCATAAAAGTGTGCTAAAAGTTAGGAGCCTAAAATCAAGGCGCTAAGCTAATATTCTAAACTGGCAACTTTGTATTGCCCAATCCATTATGGAACACTAATGCAAGTCAGCAATTCTTTGCTGTACGGCAGGTATAAATGGCTGTGCCTAAATGCAGTGCATTTAGGCACCTAACTGTGACTATTCAATAAAGCTCAAACTTAAATAGCATACCAATGGCCCGCCCCATGTGAACTCCCCCTCTGGAATGATGTGCTAGAGAACTTAGGCATCAAGTTACAAGATAGTGTCTAAGTGCACGTGGAGGGGCATAATCGAACGGGGGTGCCCATCTCTAAGGACGGCCCCGTAAAGGGGCGTCCCCAACCATATTATCGAAACAAGATGGGCGTCCATCTTTAGTTTCGATAATACAGTTGGGGACGCCCAAATCTCAACATTTGGGTCGACCTTAGAGATGGCCGCCCTTGGTTTTCGCCGATAATGGAATCCAAAGATGCCCATCTCAAAAACGGCCAAATCCAAGCCATTTGGTAGTGGGAGGAGCCAGCATTTGTAGTGCACTGGTCCCCCTCACATGCCAGGACACCAACCGGGCACCCTAGGGGGTACTGCAGTGGACTTTAGAAATTGCTCTCAGGTGCATAGCTCCCTTACCTTGGGAGTTGAGCCCCCCAACCCCCCCTCCAGGTCTGCCTGCCTGAAGTACACTGCACCCACTACAACTGCTCCAGGGACCTGTATACTGCTGCGATGGACCTCAGTATGGCATTTGAGGCTGGCAAAAAAGTATTTTTAACCTGTTTTTTATGGTGGGAGGGGGTTAGTGACCACTGGGGGAGTAAGGGGAGGTCATCCCCGATTCCCTCCGGTGGTCATCTACTCAGTTCAGGCATCTTTTCACGGCTTGGTCATGAAAAAAAATGGACCAAGTATAATCAGCCAAGTGCTCGTCAGGGCTGCCCTTCTTTTTTCCATTATCGGCCGAGGACGTCCATCTCCTAATCACACCCCAGTCCCGCTTTCGCTACCTTGCCGACACCCCCCCCCCCCCCCCCCCCCCGTGAACTTTGGTTGTCCCCACGACGGAAAGCCGTCGAGGGTGTAAAAAAATCAGCTTTTGATTATGCCGATTTGGGCGGCCTTGCGAGAAGGGCGCCCATCTCCCGATTTGTGTCAAAAGATGGGCGCCCTTCTCTTTCAAAAATGAGCTGGATAGGCATCTACCGGCTGCTTCACCACTGTTTTGGTGCCTAACTGCCACTTGAGCACCAAAGGTTAGGTGCGAAATAGGTACCTAACTTTTGGCACACTCTATAGAATGAAGGGGATACTGCACAAGACTGAGTACTTTGCATGGCTCACTGGTGGACTGGATGCCGCTGCATTACCTCTGAACACGCCCACCCTGCTCTGTTTTAGAAAGTCAGTATGTTTTCTATGGAGAACAGTATTTACCATAGAAGAGGATGGCATTAGTTGGGTTGTGTTTAATTACGAAAATGAAAGGATGGTTTGCTTTGAACTGACTGCGAATTGGTAAACTTTTTGGAATCACAGTTACGCCAGTGGCACCTGCTGCCTCTGTGCCTTCCTCATTAACTTCCACATAGCATTTATGGACCACCTTAGAAACTTTCAGGCCAACTATGGTGGACATACCAGACAAATCAGCAAGATCTGTAAACACATCTTTCATTCCCATTTCTTGTAAAACCGATCCGAGATCATAAGTCTCCTCAAGCTTGAAGGCAGGTATAGACACATCAACTTCAATTTCCCTTAGCTCTAAGTTGATCCAGTTGGCTAATTTTTCATAAGTTAGTCCATTTTCAACCTATAAATACAAAGGAGGCAAAACAATTTAATACTGACAAGAGTTTTTTGAATATACGTGATGAAATGCCTGAATATTTGAACATTGGATTATTCTGTGAAATTATAGACAGCAAAGATTAAGAGGACGTTATATGAAGTTGGTATTTCCCACCTGAAGAGGGGTTAGATGTAAGTTGGTGCATTCAGTCATTCTTCTGTATTTATCAGTGAAATGGTGGAATATTATTCCAATTCAGCTAAAATGTATTTCTTGTTATAGGACATTTCGTAAGGCCCTTAAAACTTATTTGTTTGAAAAATATGTACTAAGGGCCCTGTTTACTAAGCTGTACTGTAGGTGCGCTAACTTAGAACATGCTAATGATAGAGACACCCATTGTGGGTGTCTCTAGCATTAGTGCATGCTAAATTTTAGCACGTGCAAAAAAGTTTGCACATTTACAGTGCAGCTTAATAAACGGGGCCCTAAATGTTAATTTAGGTGTGGTTTATATTTGTAATTTGAATAGAATTTAATTTTGTAATGATTGTTTTATTGTATTTATTTATAATTCCTGAATTTGATCAGTTTTCTTATACTATGTAAATCGCACTAAACTCCTTATGGGGCATGTTAGCAATTCATAAGGGCCTCTTTTACTAAACCACGCTAGCAACTCCCATGCAGCAATTGCGAGGCAGCCCATTCAAATGGACTGCATCACATTTGCAGCACCAGAAATCACTAGCATGGTTTGGTTTAGTAAAAGAGGACCAAAATAAAGTACAGTAAATTATTAAAGATTTTTCCCATTCTGTGCCTATGGGAAAAACAGGTCCATGCTGGTTCAGACCTTCATATCCTTTGTTATAGACATCCATATTGTAATGATGACCATCATAATTATAGATAGATCTTTTTAGCTCAGTTAGGGAAATTAAAAGGCCAGAAGTTTCAAAATCACTTTTTTTAAATCTGAAAATATAGGACAAAATTTTCATATAGACTCTAATTCCATATTATATAGGCTTCTATATTGACTACTTGTACTATTTATCAATAAAAATCATCCATGCTGAAATACAAGTGTATTCTGTAACAATGCAAGTAACTTAATTGGCTTAACAAGCCAATCAGCGCTGTTAACAGTACAATTAGTGCTCAGTATTGCTTTTAACAGTACTTCAAAGAAATAATGAGCACTAATTGGCAATAATTCGAATTTATGTGCACAACTTGCTAAGCATATTCTGTAATGCAGTGCGCCTAAGTTCAAACATGCACAGGCAAAAGAAGGTGTGATTATGGAAAGTGAAAAGGGCGTTCCATGGGCATTCCGAAATTTATCCGTGTAGTTATAGAATATAGCCCAGTGCACCTAAATCTACACGTCAGGATTTACACCATATTTTCATTGGTGTAAATGGACACGCATAGTTTTAGGCACTGGGATATCAACTAAGCGTATTCTATATACCGCGCCTAAATTTAGGCATCATTTACATAGCACAGGTGGAAATGTTTTCCGTGCAGATTTTTATTAGGTGCTATATATAGAATCCCCCCCCCCCCTTAGTGCAGCAATTCTACAACTGGGTGACTCCATTTAGATGCCCTGAGGATGTGCAGTAGAAGACAATTCTGTAATGGCATTTGGACCCTTCTGGTTGCTTTAGATAATACTAGTGTAACTCAGTCTCAGCTTGTCTTAAAGTTATGTGCTCACAGTTACACCAGTCATAGATATGGAGCAACTGTGGGCATGTAAATATGGATGGGATGTGCGTAGCTTAAAGTGTTCTCTAAGGGGTCCTTTTATGAAGCAACGGTAGGCCTAACATGCAGGTAGCGCATGCCAAATCGGAATTACCGCCGGGGTAGCATGAGTGCCCGGTGGTAATTCCGAAGTTGGTGCGTGCTAGTTCCCGCGGTAGAAAATAATTTTCTACCGCGGGGGGCATTCCCAGCGGTAATTGGCAGCATGCCCACATTGGTGTGCACTGCATGATTACTGTGCAAGTAGCACGTGAGCCCTTACCACTAGATCAGTGGGTGGTGGTAAGGGCTTAGGCAGTAAATATCCACGTGCTACTTTTAATTTTAGTGCACAGACATTTACTGCTTCTTGAAAATGCCTTTTTTTCCTAGCCGTGGTAAGAAACAGCCCAGTGTGCGCCAAAAACACACGCCCACACTACCGCAGGCCACTTTTTACCGCAGCTTAGTAGAAGGACCCCTAAGTTGTAAACATTACCAAAGAGGCTCTTCAGATCTGCACCAGAAACAACATCACCAAAAGAGCAGGCCCCAAATCCAAATTAGAATAAAGATATTCTTTATACAAAAAACCCCAACGTGGTCCACCTTTCATCCACCAAGGACTGATTCAGGGGTAAATGACTAAAATCAATAAAAAGTATATAAATAATAAATAAATATCTTCATTAAAAATGTACACAAATGTGAGGAATCTAGAAAAATTGTGCACAGACTACAAGCATATAAAAAATATATAAAACTATGTCAAGCAAATAAATTCAAATATATCAGATTGGGCAGCGCACGTGTCATGCATATGCTGAACAAGGTGCAAAAAAGACCTTTTACAGAAAAGGCTCATCCCCAGTGATCAATACTGAGAAAATGCCTCAAGTCCATAAATGTGAAAAAGCAACGGAAGCCAAACAAACCAAAAATATATATAGGCAAACATACCACAAAGGTACAATATTTCACTTATGGCTGCAAGTGTTTGGCTGCCACTTCAAAACACCACTCATCAGCACTAAAGAAACAGTACTAAACATACATAATTAAAACAAGTCTAAAAACATCTCGCCAGCTCACAAAATAAAGTAAGCAATCTAAAAGTAAATCCTGCCCCATCTTACCAATAGCGTAAAGTAGCCTGGACTCAGAAACAGCATCCTTTCCAACAACACTAAAGGGCCAGTGCATGATGGGAACGTAATTTATCTTTTAATTCTAATGAAAACTCTTTCACTTTAAACAAACGAACATCTAACCAGTTTTAAAACTAAAATACAAACAACAAGCAAACAGTCCTACACGGTTAGCGCGTGTTAATTTTTAGCATGCACTAAAAATGCTTAGAGCACCTTAAAAAACAGGGCCCTAGGTACGTTCTCATGTCTTCCCAGGGTGAGTGTCCTGAGTAGCTCTGAGGAAAGCAGGAGAGGTTTAACTAAAGGCATCATTAAACAAAAAAGTCTTAAAGTCTATTTTACATTGAGACAGAGACATTTATCCAATTTTTCTTTTGTGGTTTTCAACTTTTTATTTGAGGTTTGAATGATCAGAATCATTAAATCAAGGGAGCACTTAGTTAAAATTGCTTCCCATTTATTAAAAAAAAGTCCTCTTCATTTGTATATAACTTGGGAGCCTTCATAATACTGAGGCCCCGGGGAATATGTTTAAATCTACAATAGTCCAATAGTGATGATGAATGGAATTCACTTTCCACCATAACTCAACTTTATGTTCTCTCCCGAAGTCTGGAGCACCCGGTTTAAACTCCAGACTGAGGAAGCTTTGCTCTCATCTTCACACAGCCACAAACATGACTAATTTGCTCAAATGTATACTCTAACAATCATAATGAAATAAAAAAATGGTTTTAAATCTTAGTGTCACATGTAGTATATGCATTAACTTTTTTTAATTTGTATTTTCATTTCAACTTACATTAATACATTTTAAAACAGCCACACTATAATATATACAATTTTATTTTAATTATTACCTCTTCCAGGCCAGTGGACTCATCAGTTATATCATTTGGAAGTAGTATAAGCATGCTGAATTCATTCTTACAATATGGCAGTTCTAGAATCATCATGTGCATCTCGGGTATGCAGGCCAGTTTAAATTTGCCATTCTGATGCATCATCTGAACTGGCTTGCTCTCTCTCTTTAAAACAACAACAAAAATGCATTTACAAACTAGTGTTAAATTTTCTTTCATTTAGGGGCCCTTTTACAAAGGTGCGAGAGGGCTAACACGTGGGTAGCATGCGCCCAATCGACACTACCTCTGGGGTAGCGTGTGCCCCCAGCAGTAAATCCGATTTTGGTGCAGCATTTTCTACCGCAAGGGACATTCTCAGTGGTAGCCATCTGCACCCACTTTGATACTCGCTGCATGATTACCGCATGGGTAGGGTGTGACCCCTTACCGCTAAGTCAACGGGTGGTGGTAAGGGCTCAGGCCATAAATAGGCACAGGCCCATTTGCCGGCCCATAAAAAAACAGCCTTTTCCCCGGCTGTAGTAAAAAATGGTCCAAGGTGTGCCTAAAAGATGCACTCATTATATCGCAGGCCATGTTTTACGGTGGCTTTGTAAAAGGACCCCTCAGTTATTCCCTGATATGCCACACTTTGTTCACACATTTATGTCTTTACTATAAAATGAAAGTTACATTGTTAATCAGTGTTATTCTTCAAGGCACAATGTTATAAAGGTTATATACTCAAATGTAAAGTTTGTTCTAAGATATAATAGCAAAGTTATAAACAAAAGAAAAGTTAATTGTAATCATATTGACCACTATTCATTAAGCGGGGATTGTTTACTGCATCACTGGAGATAGTGTATGCAGATATCTCTCACTCACATTAATTTGGATATCTTGAATTCAGCCTAACTGGGTGGTCATTGAGGACCATGTTGATGCAAAACATTAAGAGGGTAATTTTATAACAGGGATCCATGAAAAAGCACTATTTTATAAAGACAAGTAGGCACCTAATTGTTTTATAAAATATTAGCGTATGCAGCAGAGAATGTGCCTTGAATGTAGGTGTGATTTCTTACATCTGCTAAAATGCTGGTATAAATGGTATAAATATACATGTGTAGATTAAAGTATTTCCTAATCTATGCCCATATGTGCTATATCTTATCTTGCACAATTCTATTCCACGTTTTCCCAATCAAGGTTCAAAATGGAACTCAAAAAAGATACCAGTCAGACACTGGGAGAGCTTGAATGCTTAAAATCTGTCATAGCAATTAGGAGCCTTGAGTAAGATATTTATAAAACATACTGTATATGTCTTGAGCTGTCTATGAAAGATACTATAGGAGGAAAATTGCCTAATATTTAAAGGGAGTGAGTTCCAAGTAAGAACAGCCTGATAAGAAAAAGAAGATTCAGTAACACACTTAAATTTAACTCCTTTAGCAACAGGAAATTTAAACAATATCAGGTCTTTGGTAAGTTGAGTAGCATTAGTTCCTAAAAATTCAATAAATAGAGATAAAAGTTCAGTAGTTTCACCAAGCAAAGTTTTAAAAACTGAAAAGAAATGTTAAAATCGATGTGAGCTTTCAAGGCGCAATTGAATCAGAAAAGGGGTGATTCTGTTACATTTTTTCAAATCAAAGATCATCCTAATGGCTGTATTTTATAGTAAATGGATCTTCCTTAATAACTTAGCAGAGATTTCACAATATAGCATGTTACAATAATCTAAGTAAGAAAAAATTAACAGCTGTACAACTAAGGCAAAGCAGTCTAAAAAATAAGGGGTCCTTTTACTAAGGTGTGCTGAAAAATGGCTTGCGGTAGTGTAGGCGTGGGTTTTGGGCGTGCGCCAATCCATTTTTCAGTGTACCTGTAAAAAAAGGCCTTTTAAAATTTTTTGCTGAAAATGGATGTGCGGCAAAATGAAAATGGGCATTTTGAGAACTTACCACCAGCTATTGACCTAGCAGTAAAGTCTCACAAATTAACCGGTGGTAATGACCTATGCATGTCAAATGCCACTTGGTGCACATCTGATATGCGCATCCGAAAATAAAAATTATTTTTCGGCCACGCGTATCAGACACGTGCCAAAAATGAAATTACCTCAAGATCCACTTGGTAGCTTGGTGGTAAATCCATTTTGGTAAGTGTTGAGCGTGCGTAGACGCTTATGCGGCTTAGTAAGAGGGCCCTTAAGAGTGGATAGATCTTAGTTGCTTAGGCCTGAAAAATATCTTTTTGAAAAGATTATTTACTTGGTGTTCCATTGAAATAGAAGAGCCCAACAGCACTCCCAGATCTCTAGAATATGTTTCCACTGGTAGTTTCTCAGTATGCACCAATGGTATAGAAGCAGGTACATTATTGATGGTATTACTAAACTATAAGATTTTAGTCTGATTCATATTTAGATTTAAAGAATGAGAGAATGCCAACCTACGCAATTAGTAACTCTGGTATAAGTCACTGTAATGGTCCCAGTATTAAAAATATCATCTGTATAGGAAAGTAATATTTCCCCAGAATGAAAAGACAGCGAGTTTAAAGAGGTCATTAAACAGGATTGGTGAAAGTGGGTAACCGTGAGGAACATCACAAGGTGGCTGAAATGCGAAAGATTTGATTGCGTTCTTAATGACCATATAGGATCTATTTGTTAAAAAAAATCAATGAACCAGCTGAAAACATTGCTGGAAATTCCCAGCACATTTAACTTACTCATCAGCTTTTCATGATTGACCTTATCACAGATATGAAATTGTAACAATAACATGTGATGTCCTTGACAAAATGCCCTTTTGACATGAGATTCGTATACCATAAGAAGAGCTTCTGTGCTACGTAAAGACCTAAAGCCAAATTGAGATGAGTGTAAAATATTACATTTAGGGGCTCTTTTACTAATCTGCGGTAAACGCATGCTAAAAAAATTGTTTTTATTTTTTAGTGCTAGGGGTGGCTCTGGGGGTGGAGAATAGGCGTGTCCTGTGCTAATCAATTAGCACAGCTACATTGCCACGAGATAACTGTTTACTGTGTGGTTAGAGCGTGAGCCTTTACTGCCTACTTGCCGAAGCGTAGCCAGGTTCAGGGCACGGGGGGGGGGGGGGAGTGAGAATGGACTGCTGACAGCGCCTGCACTTAATTTAAACATGACAGATTGTATCAAAAATAGGCACCGGTACCGTCGGAAGTCCGTATGGGGGGGAGCTGCCGCTCCCCTGGCAATCTACCTAGCTATGCCTCTGCTCACATGCTAATGACCATGCACTAATGGGAACATTAGCGTGTATCCATTATTGCCAAAATAGAAAATTCGGCCATTTCCTGGCAGCACTAAAAGTGGCCTTGCATGCGGGAAAGACCTGCACTGGGATAGCGCAGGCTACTTTTTAGCATTACTTAGTAAAAGGGCCCCTTAGATAATTTGAGAGTCTTTTACTAAGGAATGCTCATGTTTTTAGCACGTGCTAAAAATAGGTGCACGCTAAATGTTAGAGACACCCATAGGAATGCACTGGTGTCTCTAATGTTTAGCGCACGCTAAAAACGTGAGCGCACCTTAGTAAAAGACCCTCTTTATAAGTTGTAATTCTATCATTAAGTCAATCAAAATCAACAGCTTTGGGGATAGGAGTTATATTTCCCATTGATAATGGAAGAATGCATAAACTTAATATGCAATTCACAAATATTGTTATCTAGGAGACAATGGAAGGAAGAGGATCACTCAATAAAAGAGAGAAACAGCAAACCAAAGAACAGCTTGAAGAGGAATGTCTATTGAGAAATGGTTTTATTTCTTGCTCTGAGAAAGGCTGAAAATTGAACCAAAGTCTATTGGCAGGAGCATTATCCTCAATTTTAGCCAAATAACTTAGAATATCAAAGGTGATGGTAGAAAATGACTAGTGTATTGATATAACTAACAGAGAAAATAAATTGCAAAATCATCTGCTGTTGGCTCTTGAATTTGAGGCTTACAATCAACCCTAGAAGAGTCAGTTTAGATTTTCCACAAGAGAAAATAACCTGCCTTGGTCCAGTCGAGGAGAATTAATTAAATCAGAATAGAATTTCTTTTTAGAAATGACGTCATATTTATAAGATTTTAATTGTTCTTTCCATAAGAATTTAGTAGAAATGTCACCAGACTTATGCTATGAGCACACTGGTCGGTGACAGTTCTGCTTCAATGATTGTAAATATTGGGAATACCAATGAGATTCCTTGACCCTGAAGGATTTCCTAATGGTCAAAGGGGCAATATCATTTAAAGTATTTGTAACAGATGTATTACAGTCTAGAAGCATCAAGTTTAGTTCAGAAGCTTTTAAATTAAGCAATGGAGTGACATGAGACCAGAAAATGTCCATATTGATTTTACCCCTTTTTTAAAAGCATTACTGGCTAAGGTCATACCTGGAGAGTAGTTCAGAGATTAAAGAAGAAATTAAAAACCTATTTTTCCAGTATGCTTTTGGGCAGGGGGGGCTGATCCTGGGTTATGGCATGGGGAAGTCTGCTGGGACACTATGATGAACGAGTTTTTAAAAGTAATTGTTCTTAAGGTGGTGACTGGAGTTTGACTGATTCTCTAGGAGTTCTTTTATAAATATATATAATTTTATATGTAAACTACTCTGACTTCTTGATATATCAAGGGTTTTTAAACTAGTAAACTATTAGTAAAAAAAATTTAGAGTGAATTCAGATGAATGGTCAGACCCTCTCTGATGTAATTTCCTGTTTTCACAGGGACTGAACGCAACAAATGAAAGCTATAGCAATAGCACACTTAAGGTTAGGTGAATCACTAACACTGCCTGCCACTGAAAATTAGTGGTTAGCACCTAAGTGAAAATCAGCTATTTGGGGGGACTTTCTGGGGGCAGAGTCAGCACTTAGCTGAATACTAAATACTAAATAATTAGACTTTACATGAACGAGACAAAACCAAACTCTTGTCACTTGCCTGTTTAACCTCATTGCTACTAATGAACACGCACTACCACTTTAATCCTTATGTCGAAAATGATCTCTCTATAGTAGATGGCCTAACTTAAGTTACAATTCAATCTATCACTCAGAAACCTCTATGCAATACCATAATGTACTCTCCTTTACCATGTATGTATGCACCTTAATGCAATACCAGTTGTAATTCTGTACCCGGAAATGGCGATCGCCATTACGGCATAATGTAAGCCACGTTGAGCCTGCAAATTGGTGGGAAAATGTGGGATACAAATGCTACAAATAAATAAATAAATGCCAATATTCAGCAATTAAGCAGCCAAGGTAACTACAAAAAACACAATCCTGTCTTTGTACAGCAACCCATGGCCTGTGAAGTGCTGAATATAGACTTAACTGACTGTGTGTTAGCTGGCTCGACATAAAGTGGATGGTCAACGTCGAAGCATGGACTACTACTACTAATCATTTCTATAGTGCTACTAGACATAGTAGCTGTGATTTGCCCAGAGTCACAAGGAGCTGCAGTGGGAATCAAACCCAATTCCCCAGGACCAAAGTCTGCTGCACTAACCACTAAGCTACTCCTGGACATGACCTAGCACTGAAAACCTGGGAAAACTGCTAGTGGCAGTCAGCAAAATGCTCACCGCTGCAGACTGAATATTTATCCCACTATTTTTATTTAAATACCTTATTCAGTCGGAACTGCTCTTCTTTTGTATTTTCTTTCTTAAATTCCTTTTCCCACTTTCCTTTGAAGTAGACAGCATTCACCAAGGCTATAAGGATATCTGGGCGAAGAGAACCTTCAGCGAACAGATCTTTAATTTTACCTTGAAAAGAAAGAATCAAACGTTGCAGTGTGTATATTTTCATTAGTCTAATGTTTCATGTTATGAAAATGACAAAAGACTATACATTCCGGGACATAAATATTTCTTAAACTATTTCCTATATCTCTTTAATTTATGACATGTTTGGTGCAGGGTTTTTTTCCCCAATACTGAGAGATGTAGGCTGACCATAAAAGCCTCACACTTCACAACCCAAAAGTGCTGTCTTAGTTTAAATAGTAAACATAATTATCCCTTCTTGATAAAACACTTACACTTCTTTAAAAAATTGGAGGAAAAGGACATCAGAAACCTTTAGAACAGACCGAAATTCATGGTCCCACATTTCATTCATTGGTCTCCAAAAAATCTCCAAAAATTCAAATCTTTTTATGTTATACTAGTGATTCAAAAATACAAATTTATAGTGTGTGTCTTATTTTAATTTAATGAACTGATTGCATGTTGAGTCTTCTAAAGTTAAGCTTTTGTTATAGATGAGACTGAACTGAAAAAAGGGCATATATACCCCTGAGGAATACTGTTCCCTCTAAGCTGGGTAGATGTCCTCCAACTGCATTGCTGCCAGTAGGGGGCAGTGCTTCAATATTATGTCATCCATCACGAGGGACAGGCAGGTTCCCTGGAGTCCCGCAGAGCTTGCCTGTCTCTCAATGTTGAACATTTGATATTGAAATAATGTTGTCTACTGACAGGCTATAGGTGGAGGACTCCCGCTCAGCTTAGAGGGAACAGTGATGAGGTGAAACAATGGCCCCATTGGGATGAATAGGATAAGTGCACCAAAATCAATTTTTTCAGTTCTCAGTTTATGGGCTCGATGTTTATTATTGAATGTAAGATTGTAGAATTTGTCCCCCTATTTGTACAGTTATAATAAGGTAATGTTAGGATAAACACATCCACATCTGTTAACACAATAATTTCTTACCTGAAGATGGTTACTTTATTAGTTAATTGCTTTCATATGGGTCAGAGATATCACAAAGTAAACATTAACAGTTATAATAAAGTTCAAACAACCTTGAACTTGCTTTTTATTTAGCAAAAATATCACTTATAAAGTAAGAAAACACATATATAATGGCATCTCTTAAATAAAAATGTCATTCTCTTTGTTTACCTATCCCAGACTTTCCCTAACTTATGAGTTGTAGAACAGAGAATGGTTAGTCATCAAATGCTGACCTGGGGGCCTGCTTGCTAAAATGTGGTACATTTATGCACTTACTGCCTCATAACTGCAAATGGTTAAGGTGCGATGAGAGCAAAACTTGTGTGGTAAATGCAGGGATGTGCCCTTCATCTGCCCTGCATTTACTGCACAGGGCAGACACCTACTATATAGGCCCCATGTTCCATGCATTGACAGCTTCTCCTTCTTACCTACAAATGCACTCAGTCTGCTGCCCCTCACTACCTCTCTACCCTCATCTCCCCTTACGTTCCCGCCCGTAACCTCCGTTCACAGGATAAATCCCTCCTCTCAGTACCCTCTCCACCACCGCCAACTCCAGGCTCCGCTCATTCTGCCTCGCCTCACCCTATGCTTGGAACAACCTTCCTGAACCCTTACGCCAAGCCCCCTCCCTGCCCATCTTCAAGTCTTTGCTTAAAGCCCACCTCTTCAATGCTGCGTTCGGCACCTAACCCTTACCGTTCAGTGAATCCAGACTGCCCCAATTTGACTGCCCCGATCGGACCGACCGTTCACTTGTCTATTAGATTGTAAGCTCTTTGAGCAGGGACTGTCTCTCTTTGTTAAATTGTACAGCGCTGCGTAACCCTAGTAGCGCTCTAGAAATGTTAAGTAGTAGTAGTAGTAGTAGATATATACCCATGCTATCTACCAATGTATACAATGCAAACCGCAACAAGAGAGGACAAGGCCACTACGGTGTAACTTGTACTCCATCTCAATCCAATCCCCTGCAACACACACATACCTCCTGATCAGCACCTTCCCTCATGCACAACAACCCCCCACTGATTAAGGCCCCTTCCCACAGTCCAACCCCATCCTGATCAAGGTATCCCCCCAACAAAGAAGATTCCTCATACCACTCTCCCCCAGGATTCAGCCAGGGGCTGTCCTGGTAGTCTGGCAGGTCAACATGAGAGCAGGGTTCTTCCACTCTCACCTTTGTGCTGATCGGTGTTCAAAATAGCACCTATGACTCCTAGATGTAGTCTTATTGTACTACCAATAAGAGTCAATCTGCCACACCCTTATACCACCCAATACATATCCGCACAGTGTTATAGAATACCAGGGATGTGCACCCTAATTGGGCGACAGAAATTACACCTGGTTTATTTTATTTATTTATTTTGTTGCATTTATAGCCCACATTTTCCCACCTATTTGCAGGCTCAATGTGGCTTACAATATAATACAACTATAATCACATTGATGGAATAGAGAATCAGAGTATATATTTTTATTTTTTTTTACATTTGTACCCCGCGCTTTCCCACTCATGGCAGGCTCAATGCGGCTTACATGGGGCAATGGAGGGTTAAGTGACTTGCCCAGAGTCACAAGGAGCTGCCTGTGCCTGAAGTGGGAATCAAACTCAGTTCCTCAATTCCCCAGGACCAAAGTCCATAACAGATAAGGTGCATAGGAATATTATGGCAATCATATTAACGGAGAAAAATTTCAGAATTATTGCTATTAAGGTTCATATGAAAATTATGTTGATTAAGATGTGGGTAAGTGGATAACAACATAACATAATGATATCAGGACAGGGTATGATTTTCAGTAATTAGGGTGTAAATAAAATAGGCAAAATAAAAGAGTTCCAATATAAAATTGTGTCTGGTGTTGTTTAGGAGTCAGATCGTTATGAGGGATCCATTTTGTACGCTTTTTTGAACAAGTAAGTCTTCAGTAGTTTCTGGAAGGTTTAAGCAGGTGTAAGTTCTGGTGCCTAAATCTGGGTGCCAAAATTGGCACGCAATGCTATTTAATAAAGGGAACTCCCGGTGGCGTAGCAAGGGGGGGGGGTGGTGCTCCCTACCAGCTCCCCACTCCGACCAGCTCCTGCACCCTACCTTTAAAAAGAATTTCAGAATCCCAGGCAAGGCACAGCGCCTCGCGCCTGCCCTGCACATAACTTCCTATTTCTGCAAGGGCGGGACAGACAGAGCGAGGGAAGGCCCAACGGTCCACATTTCTTTTACGTGCAGGGCAGGCGCGAGGTGCTGCGCCTCACCTGGGATTCCGATATTCTTTTTAAAGGTAGAGTGCAGGAGCTGGTCGGGGGGGGGGGGGGATGTCATCGCGCTGCACTCGGGGGGGTGGTGCTACGGCGAACCGCCCCGCCCCGGGTGGCAACCCCCCTGCTACGCCACTGGGAACTCCTCATTGAGGGGTCCTTTTACTAAGCTGTAGCAAAAGGGGGCCTGTACTGGCGTCAGCACGTGTTTTTGATATGAGCTGAGGCCCCCTTTTACTGCAGTGGGTATAAGGTTGGGTTTTTTAAAGACACGGCTGTGTGGAAAGTGAAACACTTGCAGCGCAGGCATTTCAGGGGGCGCACTTACCACCACCCATTGAGGTGGCAGTAAGGGGCTCCCACGCTAACCCAGTGGTAACTGGGCAGCATGTGGCACTGCCTGATTACCACTGGGTAAACACTGGCGCTACAAAAAGAAAAATATTTTGTAGCAGAGGAAATAGCGCACACTGGGAGTGGGAACGACCACTGCGCTGATGTAGTAGCCTGGTTTTACTTCCAGTTTAGCGAGTGGTAAGTCACGTTTGGCTTACCGCCGCTTAGTAAAAGACCCCCTGAATCCCCATTATAGAACAGCATTGAACACTGATTTTTTTGCGCTAATGTTTGAGCGCTATTTAATGAATCTACCCCTAAATGCAAGGCATATGCTTGCCCGCCCCCACCCCACCCCCATTTACTACCTGGGCTTCACAAACAGTTGTCACACTTTAGTGAACATGACTTTTAATTCTTACCTTGTGTCTCATTCTCAACCCACATATTAATCTTCTTTCTGACTTCCTCTACATTTCTAAAGTCAACATCTTCAGGCATTGAATTATACATTTGCTGAACACAGTTTAAATATTCCTGTGAAAACAAGAGCCACACACACACACTGGTGACTATTTCTATAAGAGGAAAAACTGAAAAAAATATGTCCTAGATAATTTATTTATTTAAAAATGTTTACCCCACTTACAACTAAGTGGATTACAAAAGAAAAAAATACATGCACAAAGATAATAACACACTCTCGAAATTGTCTGCTTCCATTGACATGTATGCCCGCCATCTCTGTTACATTGACAAAAAACTTCCCTAACAGGAAAAAGCCTTCAAAAATAAATAAGAAGCTTCTTAAATTTCTGCAAAGCTGGGCAAAGCCTAAGATACATTGGAAGGCTGTTCCATAATACTGACCCTGACACATAAAAGGCACATCTTGAAGTCACCACATAATAAAAAGTAGGAAAAGCTGGTACCATCAAGCACCTCTCATTGTCCGATCTTAAATCCCAGGCAGACACATACAGCTGTATAGCTTCAATCACATACCAGGGCGCAGCTGCCTGTATCGCTTGATAAATCAACATCAGCACTGTACTGTACAGGTAACCAATAGAGACACCTCAATGTTGGTGTTACATGTTCTACTACTACTACTACTACAAATCATTTCTATAGCGCTACCAGTTGTATGCAGTGCTTTACAATTGAACATGAAGAAAAGACAGTCCCTGCTCAAAAGAGCTTACAATATAAATCAGGACAGACAGACAGGACAAATAAGGATAAGGGTAGGACAGACAGAAGGACACATAGGTAAAGGGACTATTGAAGAGAGGAAGACACGATAAAGGTTACGAGCAAGTGACAAGTTAGGAGTCAAAAGCAGCATCAAACAGGTAGGCCTTTAGTCCGGATTTGAAGGTGGCCAGGGATGGAGCTAGACATAACGGCTCAGGAAGCCCATTCCAGGCATAAGGTGTGGCGAGACAAAAGGAACAGAGCCTGGAGCTAGCGATGGAGGAGAAGGGTGCAATTAGGAGAGATTTGCCTAGTGAACGGAGTTCCTGGGAAGGAGTGTAGGGAGAGATGAAGGTGGAGAGGTAGTGAGGGGCTGCAGAGTGAATGCACATATAAGTCAATAAGAGGAGCTTGAATTTTATTCGGAAATGGATAGGGAGCCAGTGAAGTTCTGATTTCAGAATACCCATAATTACCTGTGCTGTGACATTTTGGACATGCATACAAAATTGAATTACCGCCCAGGGCATGCGGTAGCTGGGCAGTAGTTCCAATTTGATGCGTATTGTATGCATGTAGGCGCCTATGCGCCTTAGTAAAAGGGGCCCTATGTGGTTGATCAACGTTGCACAATTAAAGAACTTTGTCCCGTTCACTGGAGACTCTTGGTTCATTTTTGTGCTTTGGATTGTGTCTTGTGCTTTGGAGTCTCTCTGTGCCGTCTTTTGCATGACTAAAATTAGCCATGATTCCCAGGTGTACGCGCCATTCTATAAACCTCATCTAACTTTAAGCGTGGTTTATAGACTAGCGTTTTTTTTTTCGGCAACTTGCATGCTCACATTACACAATACAGCTAAGTGCGTGCCTAGCACTTCTGTTCATAAATGTTACATTCACGAATCTAAGTGCTATTATTCTACAATCTTAGTGGACAAATGGTTCTTATATTTAGGCATTAAGGCTATAGAATTAGAGGACAGTGGATTTATACATATAGGAATAGATTCAGTGAATGATGCTCAAATTTGAGTGCCAAAAAAACCATGAGCACTGAGCACTATTCTATATACAGCGATCTGGGATGGGTGCCATTTATAGAATAGCAAAGGTAGGCGACGGCAGCGGCGGGGGAGGGTTGGCAGCGGGGGGGGGTCGGCAGCGGGGGGGTCGAGAGGGTCGTTGGCAGGGGGGGGTCAAAGTTGGTGGTGGTGGTGGTGGCAGTCGACAATGGCGGGGGTGGGGGTCAGCGGCACCAGGGGGGGCTAAAATGTGCCCCCTCACCTCGGGCTGTGGACCCCCTTCCCGCCGAAGTCTGGCTACGCCCCTACTGAGAATCTCTAGTGAACATCCCTGACCTTACTATGCTCCTCCCACGGCTACACCCCTTTTCAGTTGCACACTAAGTGCCCCTTTTACTAAGCCGCATAGGTGCCTATACGTGCGCCCAGTGCACGCCAAATTGGAGTTACCGCCTGGTTACTGTGTGGCCCTTGTGAAAATTTCAATTTTGATGTGCGTCCACTACGCACAACTGAAAAATATTTTTATATTTCTGGCGAGCATAGCGGACATGCACCAAGTGGCATCTGATGCGGGTAGGTCATTACCGCCCAAATTCTTTACCACTAGGTCAATGGCTGGCGGTAAAGTCTCAGACCCAAAATGGATGCACGGCAATTTTGATTTTGCTGCACGTCCATTTTGGGGGGTGGGGGGTGGGAAGAGGCCTTTGTTACAAGTGTGATGAAAAATGGATTGGCATGTGCCCAAAACCCGCACCTACACTACAAGCCATTTTTCAGTGCACCTTTGTAAAAGGACCCCTAAAAAAAATTGTCTTTATAGAATAGCATGTAGCAGGATGCATGCGTAAATCCAAATTGTTTGCCAATTAACACCAATGATTGTTAGCACCCAATTACTGGTGCTAATAGGCTTCTTACTCAATTAAATTTTGCACATAAATACAGCGTGTTCAGTTTTGAACACCATTTATAGTATTTGGGGATAATGCTGTATGTATTACACAGCACAAAACCAGTAACTGTAGTTTGAATACTGAACTGTGTGAGAATATATTTCATAGAGTATTTTAAAACTAAATTTTGTTGGTAGGTCCAATTTATGGTAATGTCACAAACAGCTTACTTCTGTACATGGAAAGTCTTGTTGTCCGTAAAGCTTGTTGACGATGTGCAGTTTGCAAGCCGGATCACTCTTTTGTAGATTGCATAGGAGTTCATGGAATTTGGAGTGAACATCTCCCTGGCCACACAGCTGTAAAAAGAGTGAAGCAAGTCAGTCTAATATTGCATATGTTTAATATTTATATTTAATCATGTATAGTAAACATTGAGGGGCCCTTTTACTAAGGCATGCTGAAAAATGGCCTGCAATAGTGTAGACGTGTGTTTTTGGCATACACAGAATCATTTTTCAGCACACCTGTAAAAAATGTATTTTTTTATTTTTACCGAAATTGGATGTGCAGCAAAATGAAATTTGCTGTGTGCCCATTTTGGGTCAGAGACCTTACTGCCAGCCACTTACTTAGCAGTAAGGTCTCATGTGGTAACTGTGTGGTAATCATCTGCACGCATAGAATGACGATTACCGCCCGTTTTTTGCCGCACACTAGAAAATAAAAATTATTTTCTGGTGTGCGTAGCAGATGTGCATCAAAAATGAAATTACCGCAAGGGTCATGCAGTAGCCGGGCGGTAACTCAAAATTAACGCACATTGGGCACACGTGGAGGGGCATAATCGAAAGGGAAACCCAAGTTTTGCTGAGGACGTCCTTGCAAAACGTCCCCACGAAGGGGCGGGGAAACCCATATTATTGAAACAAGATGGGTGGCCATCTTTCATTTCGATAATACGGTCGGTGACGCCCAAATCTTGACATTTAAGTCATCCTTAGAGATGGTCGTCCCTAAACTTGGTCATTTCTGATTTTCGGCGATAATGGAAACCAAGGAAGCCCATCTCAGAAATGACCAAATCCAAGCCCTTTGGTCATGGGTGGAGCCAGCATTCATAGTACACTGGTCCCCCTGACATGCCAGGACACCAACCTGGCACCCTAGGGGGCACTGCAGTGGGCTTCAGAAAAAGGTCCAAGGTACATAGCTCCCTTACCTTGTGTGTTGAGCCCCCCCCCCAAAACCCACTACCCACAACTGCACACCACTACCATAGCCCTTACGAGTGAAAAGGGGCACCTAGATGTGGGTACAGTGGGTTTCTGGTGAGTTTTGGAGGGCTCACATTTACCACCACAAGAGGAACAGGTAGAGGGGGGGATGGGCCTGGGTCCGCCTGCCTGAAGTGCACTGCAGCCACTAAAACTGCTCCAGGGACCGGCATACTACTGCGATGGACTTGAGTAGACATTTGAGGCTGGCATAGAGGCTGGCACGTAATATTTTTAAAGCTGTTTTTTGAAGGCGGGAGGGGGTTAGTGACCACTGGGGGATTAAGGAGAGGTCATCCCTGATTCTCTCCGCTCAGTTCAGGCACCTTTTTGTGCCTTGGTCGTAAGAAAAACAGGACCAGGTAAAGTTGTCCAAAATCTTGGGTTTTAAATTAAGAAAAAAATGTTCTCCTTTGCTGAGTGGACTGTACAACATCTGGAATGATCTGTATCACTTGCCCACAAAACTGCACATGTTTAACCTTGAAGTATAATTTCAATATCTTCAATTTATCTAGTTCAGAGGTAAAGGTCACTAACAGTGTTGCACATGAAGAAATAACATTCTAAGAATTTTCTAAAAACACTGTCAACTGACCTTCCACCGTGGAAGGGTTTTTTTTTTTATCTGCTTCATTAATTACCTTAGGAAGATAGAAACACTTAAGGATAGGGAAAACTCTCCATCTGATCCAAATGTAAAACCTCAACAAAATATTCCTTAAGCAAGATTTCCGGGGAAATCAAATAAGTCATGAGAAAATTTCAGAATCTTAAATTATTTATTCACAAACAATTTTCCAACAATTCTATTCTATGCAAAACACTCAGGTTTGCCTAAACTGAAGAGGCATTAACTGCCCGTAAGGTCTGAAACTGAGGCTACATAGCTGAGATTGAAGATTCTAAATTAGTGACCTTATCCTGTAAAGCAAAAATTATCTACCACCTGACCAGAAAAAACACATAACTGTACAATCTTCCTTTGTAAAAGACTTTCAGTTCTAGAAATCACCTGCCAAATGTCCATCAAAGACACTTATCCTTCCACCACTGTCCCAACAGGAATCTCATCTGTCTGATCAAATAAGACCAGCTGCAGCTTCGGCAGATGTTGAACTGGTGTTCCTTGGTGAGGGTTTCGTTCAGTTTCCCCCTGCAACTCTTCAGTCAGGGTTTCAGCCTGAAGCCTACTTGTGGGCAGTAAGGGAGGAGTCCTATCATTGGAGCTCAAAGAGGATCCCTCTGATGACTACACAGACGTACTCACAGTTTGTGGGACCAATTTCAGATGTTTATCCTATGGGCCTTTGTCTTTAGGGGTGGACTTACTAGCTTTCACAGCATTTACCTTCAGTTTATTCCAGTGGCGTAGCCACAGGTGGGCCTGGGTGGGCCATTTAGGGCTCAGGCCCACTCATCAGTAGCACATGTTTAGTAGTAGCTGGTGGGGATCCCAAGCTCCGCCAGCTGAAGACTTCCCCCTGATGGTAACGAAAACGCTACTCTCCATGATACTGGCACCTGCACATGCTCAGTTTTTAGCATATGCCTGCTGCAGACGGCCAAGGTGGAAAGAAGTGTTTTCCCACCAGCTGAGATATTTTTTTCGTGGTGGTGAGGGAGGGAGAACACTTGGTGCCCACCCACTTCTTGCCTAGGCCCACCCAAAATCTTTTGTCTGGCTACGCCCCTGGTTTATTCTTTCACTTCATAATAAACAACCTCCAATAAAATCCCAAGGCTTCAATCCACTTTGAGGGTCTTCAAAGGGATGTGCTCCTTTGGTCATGCCCTAATGGTTGTGCATCAATGGACACCCACCTTGGCATTTCCAGCAGATGTACTGGGAAAGGTGGGGTCAGCAATATCACAATCAAAAGTCTCTCCCCCAAACACCTTCCAAGCCCCAAAGCCTCTTGCCCTCTCTCACAATGCCTTGGTGAGTCCAGCAGATGTACCAGGGGAGACAGGTGAGGTTGGTGATGTCACAAGCAAAAGTCTCTCCTCCAAACGCCTTCCAAGCCCCAAAGCCTCTCGTCCTCTCTCTACAAACATGGCCATTTTCAAACCAGAAAAATGTTCAACTTTTTATTTAGAAAACTAGTAAGAAAGGCCCGTTTCTGAAGGCAGGCCTCCTCGACCCCCCCCCCCCCCTTCCGCGAACCTGTCAAACCCCCCCCCCCCGGACCGCCGAAAACCGCCCCCCCCCCCCGCCGCCGCCATTGTGGACTACCTGTGCTGACAGCCGAAGTGTTGTTGTGCCCTTCGCGTTGCTTCCTCAATCATCTTCTCTGGAAGTTCCTCTGCAAGCGTCTGACGTCAGACGCATGCAGAGAAACTTGCCTTGGAATCAGCTGTCATGACGTCAGTGACATCAGTGCGTGTCTGCCTAGCAGACCACCTCCAGCCTAGGGAGCCATGGTCCCAGGCACAGAACGTTGGAGGTGAGAATTATTATATAGGATGACCATTTACTAGATGTTTTTGTGCTCAGTGTGTCTATCTTTTAGGACCATTATATAAAAAATGCCCAAGGGAAAAATGCACAAAATCAAGCCATTGGGATATATGGGGGAGGGGCAGCATTCTTAGTAGACTGTCCACACAGACATTCCAGTCCTGAAGGCCCTGTTGTGCTTTTCTTTTGTTGCACACAGACATCTCAGTAAAGCAGTGGGGCACCCTAGGAAGCACTGCAGTGGTCCCAGGTACACATCTCATCAATACCCCCTTATATTTTATGCTGAGCCTTCCAAAATCCACCAAAAACCTACTGTACTCTACATTATACCACCACAACAGCCCTTATCTCTCCAAGTGCCACCTATTTGTAGATGCATCAGATTTTTGGTGGGTTTTGGAGTGAGGGCTCAGCAACAATTAGAGTGGGTTATGGGCCCGAGTTCCCTTCTCTATAGTACACGACACCAACCACTAGGCTACTTCAGGGACCTGCTTGCTACTCTTATAGGACTAGCCACAACATCTGAAGCTGTCATAGAGGCTGGCATGTACTGTTTCTTTCACATCTTTGGGGGTGGGAGGTGGTCAGTAACTACTGGAGAAATAAGAAGGGGGTCATGCCTTAATCTCTCCAGTGGTCATCTCATTTAGGGCACCTTTTTGTGACTTAGGTGTGATTGTAACAGCTCTAATCCAAAATGTGTAACTTATAGCCCGGAACATTTTTGCTTTGCTCCATTAGGGAAGAAAAATGTCTAAGTTTTAGGAACACCCAATCCCGCCCCAGCATGCCCCCTTGTGATTTGGACGCACTGCAGAGAAAAACGTCTCAAATCCGAGTTTCAAAAACCATGATTAAGATATTTTTCAGAGAAACATGTCCAAATGCCACTTTATGCCATTTTTGAGACTTTTTTCTCTTTTGAAAATAAGCCCCAGAGTCAGTTAAGTATTTAGGCCCTATGGGACAATCCTATAACTCAGTTCCCCCTTTTAGGTGCCTTGAAAGCTATTTTTAATGATAGTATATTGGTGCCCAGATTCTGTTTAGAATACTAGTGTAACCTAGCATCAGCATGCCTAACATTTAAACATCTGCAGTTACACCAACCATAGACCTGGTGTAACTGTGATCCTGTAAACACAGCATGGAAGAATGCAAATTACAATATTCTGTGCAAGCAAATGGAAGCCCCACCATGCTTCATCCATGGGAAGGCTCTTCATGTATTTACATGCTGTGCGAGTTATGCATATCCTTACAGATTAGCGCTTAGTCGCTTTGCAGCCACTTGCATACATAACTGAATACTAGCAGTAAAAAAGTGTAGGTATTCTGTACATTCACATGATATGTAAGTCTGGTCCCCTTCATATTAACCAAAACATTACAGGAAATGTTGGGAAAGAATGATGAACTGCTGATTTCTCTTGCAAGAGAATAAACCGTTAGGTGGTCTCAGGGCTGCCAAGAGTGGGCCACCGAGAGACACAGCCGGGCCCGGGGCAGGACTGGACAGCTGCACATGCCATCCCCCACCTGGGCTGCTGTGCCCCCGCTCCCCCACACTCGGGCTGCCACCCCTGTACCTTTCTGTTTGCTCCCTCGCAATGTCCTCTCCTGCGCTGCTCCTGTCCGTGCCAGGAGTCGGACCCCCCATGATTGTACATAAATTAGTTGAACCTTCTATGCTTGGGTAATTTGAAATGCGTTTTGGACCCAAATGTAATATTTCTTAAAATTACAGTACCGGATTAGAGGTATGCACATCAACTTTTTGTCTACATGTATTTCTAGCTCCAGTTTCTGCAGCTTCTGAAATTTCATCAAAGTGAAGCACCTGTAGTTGAAAATATAAAGATAATAAATATAAATTATGTTATTTTCTTGTAACACAAAGGTCACTACTTATTAAAATGCACTATTCTGTATTTTGTATGGCATTAGTTATCAAATTCTAGATCCATGAATCTGGTGTTACCCTTCAATGTACTGATTCAAGAGCAATTCCATCTGGGCATGTGTGTTTATTTTTTTTAATGTAATTTTTTTAATGTAATGTAATGTAATTTTTTTAATGTAATTTGTATTTAATTTTAAAATATTTTCTAAACACATAATCATACTACATTATTTGACATCAGAAAATAAAAATAATTAATTAATAAAATTAACGAAACCCTCCCTGTAGGTGGTTTAATTGAGAATAAGGACAGGTAAATAAGCTTGGTGAAATGCTTATAAAACACAAACAGGCTTATTATTTCTAAGGTGTATTGTCAGTTTGCTTGTCTTAGTAGAGCTGCACAGGATTGTAGCTGTTTAACATTGTTACATTTCAAGGAGGGGGATGGATCCCAAAGCTCTGCCTGCATGTAAATGGAGACAGAGATGCAGAATGCTGGGAGCATTTCAACACAGAAGAGAATAAGGTTTGTGGGATAAATGATGCACTGAATGGTGAGAGCTAGACCAAAATAAGGGAATTAAAAATCTGTTCCTACGAGTTTAGGGGTGTGGTTGGGAATTCACTGTGAAGTTCTGGTTCTGTATCCATCTTTGGTGAATGGTCTTAGCTTCTGGCTAAAATGGGAGATAGACCAAAAGTGGGGAGACCCTGTTACTGAAGATTGAAGGTGAACAATATAACGCTGATTTTTTTTTTAAAGGGTTCTTGGTGTGTTCCAGGAAATTATAGACCAGTAAGCCTGACTTCAGTGCCAGGCAAAATAGTGGAAACTATTATAAAGAATAAATTACGGAATGCATAGACAAACATGGTTTAATGGGACAGAGTCAGCATGGGTTCAACCAAGGGATAACTAATTTGCTTCATTTCTTTGAAGGTTTGAATAAACATATTGAAAAAGGTGAGTCTGTGGATGTAGTATAACTAGATTTTCAGAAAGCTTCTGACAAAGCTCCCCATTAGAAAATCCTGCAGAAATTAAAGACTCATGAGATAGAAGGCAATACCCTTTTGTGGATTAGGAATTGGTTATTGGACAGAAAGCAGAGGGTAGGATAAAATGGCCATTTTCTCAGTGAAGGAGGGTGAATAGTCAAGTGCCACAGGGATCAATACTGGGACCGGTGCTATTTAACATGTTTATAAATGATCTGGAAATTAGAACAGCAAGTGAGATGATTAAATTTGCAGATGACACAAAACTATTCAAAGTTGTCAAAACACAGTAAGACTGAAAAATTGCAGGAAGACTTTAGGAAACTGGAAAACTGTGCATCCTCATGCAGATGAAATTTAATGTGGACAAATGCAAAGTGATGCACATTGGGAAGAATAATCCAAATCATAGTTTCCTGATGCTAGGGTCTATCTTGGGAGTCAGCACCCAAGAAAAAAATCTAGAAGTCATTATAGACAATACACTGAAATCTTTTGCCCAGTGTGTGTTGGTTGCCAAGAAAAGTAAACAAGATGCTTGAAATTATTAGGAAAGACATTGTAAATAAGACCAAGAATATTATAATGCCTCTGTATTGCTCTATGAAGCAATCTCACCTTGAGTATTGTGTTCAATTCTGGTCACCATATCTCAAAAAAGATATAGTGGAATTAAAAAAGGTTCAAAGAAGAGCAACCAAAATGATAATGGGGATGGAACTCATATGAGGAAAGGCTAAAGAGGTTAGGGCTCTTGAGCTTGGAAAAGAGATGGCTGAGGAGGGATATGATTAAGGTCTATAAAATCCTTAGTGATGTAAAACGGGTAAAAGTGAATCGAATTTTCACTCATTCAAAAAGTACAAAGACTAGGGGACACTCAATGAAATTACATGGAAATACTTTTAAAACAAATAGGAGGAAATATTTATTTCACTCAAAGATTAACTCTAAGGCCGGTGGAGCCTGATATGCCTTCAGCATGGAGAGACATTTCCTTTTCATCTTCTTCCTATTCCCCATGCCTAAATGTAACAAACACTGTGAGCAATAGAACTCATGCTGCCACATCATAATCAGTTGCCATCTTGGCCCCTCCCATCCAGTGGCATAACTAGGAACTTTGAACATGATAGAGTCTCGTGCCACTGCTCCCCCACCATCCCGTACTTAAGATCACTTCCAGTCTTCACCCGGGCAGCGACACCGGCACTCATAGGCTCTCTGCAACCTGCACCTGGCTTTCTCTCTGAACCATCCTGCCCTTCAGCAAACACGAAGTTGCATAAAAAGGAGCAGGATAGTTCAGACATAAAGCCCTGGTACAGGCAGCTGGCACTGCCTGGGTGAAGACTGGAGGTAATTTTAAGGCATGGGAGGGAGCAGGGGGAGGGAGGGAATTATGAGAGCTTTGCGGGGCCAGGAAGGGAAGGGAGAGATGCAGCAGGAAGAAGAAGGAAGGGACTGATAGGGAATCCATATGCAATGTATGCACCTTGAATGCATATGCCACTGCTTCCATCTAGTCCTGTGTAAACATTCTATGAGCCATAATTCTAAGGGACTTAATATGTTTGGCAGCTGCCACTAAATACATGTCTCCTATCCATGAATTTTACTTTACTTTATTTTGACACTTATACCCCACATATACCTTCAATGTGACTAACATACATATCAAAATAAAGTACAACAAAACCAGAAATTACAAAACATCAGAGTATAGATAATTTCTAACAGTTAGATACAAATTTCTTAACAATGTTTGTAACATTTTACAAGAGGTATGGTAGCCGTGTTAGTCCACTTTTAAAGGTAATGAATAGAAATCAAACAAAATAAAACATGGAAAAGAAAATAAGATGATACCTTTTTTATTGGACATACCTTAATACATTTCTTGATTAGCTTTCGAAGGTTGCCCTTCTTCATCAGATCAGAAATGAGCAAATGTGGTAGATGACAGTATATATAAGTGAAACATCCAAGCATTTCATTGACAATCTAACAGGATGGAGGTGGGTAGGAGGTATGCATGGGAACAGCAAAGCATTTCAATGATAGTCTAACAAGATGGGGTGGATAGGTGAGAGGAGGGTGATAAAAAGAGCAATACACCTTTATGGTTTATAATGGGCTAGAAAAGCCAGATCCCTGTTAAGTCCTGTCTGTTGGGTGTCAAAATATTCAATCATTCTGACTTCAAAGGTCTTACATTCCTGTATTGTTTTAAAGTTACCTTTCAGGATTCTTACTATGAAATTATTAGTACAGTGATCTGGTTTTGTAAAGTGCTGCCCCACAGGGGTGGGAACCTGGCAGGCACCAACATTCTTCATGTGATGTCTAGTAAATTAAATCTTGTCTTTAGCATTTGGCCTGTTTCTCCAATATAGCATCCTTTGTTACATTTTTTACACTGAATGATATATACCACATTGGAAGATGAGCAAGTGAAAGATTCCTTTATGTTGAATATTTCCTTTGTGAATGACTGTGGGGTCCTGTCAAATGTTTTGGCATAGCTTGCAGCTGGGTATATTGCAGGGATGTGTGCCCTTCTCTTCTTTTTCAGTCTGTGTTGGGAGTTTACTTCTGATTAGCTTGTGTTTTAAGTTGGGTGGCTGTCGGAAGGCCAGCATTGGTGGGGCTGGGAATATCTCTTTCAGTAATTCATCCTCTTGGAGTACAGGCTGAAGATCTTTTATGATTTTTCTTAATTTTTCCAGCTCTGGGTTGTATGTCACTATAAGGGGGATTCTGTCTGTGGCTTTTTTTTTCTTTGTACTGTAGCAGGTTTTTGCCTGGGTGTTCTGAGGGAGGAGGCAATATTTTGGGAGATTATTTTGGGGTTGTAGCCTTTCCGTTCGAAGGATGCAGTCAGGATTTCAAGATGTCTGTCCCTTGGGTCAGAGCAGATATGGTGGTATCTTGTGGCTTGGCTTTAAATAATGGATCTCTTTGTATGTGAAGGGTGGAAGCTGGAGTTGTGGCGGTAGCTACATCTGTCTGTGGGTTTCTTGTACAGTATATAGATGTTTGTATATAGCTATCACTGATTGAGACCGTGGTGTCCAAAAAATTGACTTTTTCTGGGGAGTAGTCAATTTTGAATCTGATTGTAGGATGGTATGTATTGAAGGAATAGTAAAATTGTTTCAGAGTTTCTTCCCCCTCCATCTAAATCATAAAAATGTCATCGATGTACCAGTAGTATTTTAGAGGTTTGGTCTGGTATGTGTTCAGAAATGTCTCTTCCAGCTCAGCCATAAAAAGGTTGGCATATTGGGGTGCTGTCCTGGTGCCCATCGCAGTGCCCATTATTTGTACATAGATATCATTGTTAAAGCAGAAGTAGTTGTGAGTTAAATTAAATTTGATTAATTTTGTAATAGTTTCTGGTGAGTGTTGATGGTCCAGTGTGGATGTTTTTAGGAGTCTCCCACATGCAGCTATGCCATCCGCATGGGGAATGTTGCTGTATAGTGATTCTACATCCATCGTGACAAGAAGGGTATTTGGTGGTAATTGCTTGATATTTTTCAATTTATTCAGAAAGTCTGTGGTGTCTTGTATGAAGCTGTTTGTTTTGTGCACGAAAAATGACAAAACTGCCTTGAGATCATATTTCTATTGGGAGAGAGGTCCACCTTGTCATTTGATAAGTAAAACAGGATGAATGTACAAATTTGTATACTACTTTCTTACAGGATGGAAAATACAACTTTAAATAGTCTCTTACAGCATGAAAAGCATTTCAAGCTGATAGATTAACCAGACCATTCATATAATAGGTGATAAACCATGCAAAATATGGTAGGTTAGTATATATAATTTGCAGATTGAACAAGCCTATACTGGTAACCAATGTAACCATAATAAAATTGGAGTGATATGCTCATATTTAGAAATTCCAAAAATCAAAAGGGTCGCAGTATTCTGGGCTGGCACTATGGGGAATTATATAAGGAGCCACCTAAATTTAGATGCCAGTATTCGTTATTTACCTGCGTATATATTCACATATGCATATAAGTGAAAACAATCTACTATGTACTATTCTGTAACTACACAAATATTTTCGATAGAGTGTAGTTTTGCACTTATTTGCATAACTTATAGAATACGATAGTTACATCCATATCTCCCAGATCTAGGCATCAGCATTTACACCAGCTCTATGGCTGGTGAAAGTGCTCACATCTAACATATATACTGTGAGCACTTCCCACGCCGCTAGGCTGTACTTTGTCCACCCCAGGCTGGGGCACAAGTCCATGCCAGGTTCTCTAGGCAATACTTGATTACTTGGCAATTTAACAGCAGCAAACCAGTCAGATAAATTCTTGTATTTTATTGCGAGCAGTCTCTTCCCTGGGCTATATGCCTCCCCGGGCTTGGTACCTAGCCACAGCACGCTTCCAGTTTCCACTTTACAACAGAAAAGAAAAACAAAACAAACTCTTTCCACCAGGCCCAAACGTAGTCCTCAGCCCCACAGTCCAAGTCCTTTAACCCCAGGCAAAAAGTTCCAACACTTTGCCCGGCCAAAAAAATAAAAGTTCCCAAAGTTCATTCAGCAAAAAAATCCCCAGAGTTCTTTCACCAAAAAGTTAATTCACAAAAATCCCAGAGTTCTTTCACCAAAAAGTTCCCTCAAAGTTCATTCAGCAAAAATGTTCCGCTTTGCGCTACCCACTCAAACCAAGAAAACCCTCCCCTCAGAACAACCTGAGGAAAGGGGACCCCATCCCATTCATACCAGCCAATAACTCCTGGTATCCTCCCCAAGGTCACGCTTGAGCTCAAGGCCAGGTGAAAGCTACCTCTCCAGGGAACCTGCTCAAATACTCCTCTGGGCCTTCTTCTCAATCTATTGCATTAAGTGGTTCATCAGGGTTGCTAGCAGGCCCTTAGACTGCCCCCTTTTTACCTGGGCTAAAGCAGAAATATCCATGGGCTCCACCCCCGCCCCTCTACCAACATCTTTGACCTCTGCAATTACCTCCTCAGGCAGCCACTCCATAGGTTCCACCTGCCTCTCTCTCCTCTCCAGCTGCTCCCAATCTTTATCCTGAGCTCGCTCAAAGGCTTCCGGTTCATCTCCCCTAGGAACCTGGGAGTTGTAGTCTGGTTCACCTTCTCTGAGGGAGTCTAGTGGCCTCCTCTGGGAGCCTGAGGCATTGCAGCGCTGGCTAGCCTTTTGTGAGCATTCAGGTGATCCTTCCCCAGGATGCTAGGACTGGTAGTCCCTCCATTGTTTCCATCCACGCCTGTCTCTCCAGTGCCCCGGTCCGAAGTTCCGGTTCCTGGATCTACATAACCCCTCACATGTGTCACAATACATAGTATATGTACCTTCTTAGTGTAGTCTATGTATATAAAAAAATTCAATCTGAAGAAGATGAGTTACTTTCAAAAGCTAATAAAAAAATGTATTGTTAGTCCAATAAAAAAGGAATCATCTTATTTTCTATGTTTTGATTTATTTCTATTTTTTTTTGTTACATTTGTACCCTGTGTTTTCCCACTCATGGCAGGCTCAATGTGGCTTACATATTGTATACAGGTACTTATTTGTACCTGGGGCAAAGGAGGGTTAAGTGACTTGCCCAGAGTCACAAGAAGCTGCCTGTGCCTGAAGTAGGAATTGAACTCAGTTCCGCAGGACCAAAGTCCACCACTAGGCCACTCCTCCACTCACTTTTTTATTAACTTTAAAAGTGGACTAACATGGCTACCACATTACATTACTCAAGGTTCAACTGAAAACATATTTTTTAAAGCTGTCATATAACTTTGCAGAGTGATGAAAGCTGATTTCTTCTGGAAATGTCTGCTTAGAATGAGGTGCTGTTTTTAGCTTAATTCTTTAGATTGAATGGTAGACTTTACTATCTTAAACTGGAGTGTCTTTCTAATTTGTTTTTGTGATTCTAAGTTTTATTGTAAATTGCTTTGATTTTTTTGATTAGCTAAGCAGTATATCAAAGTGCTCATTTTCAAAGCATATAGACTTACACAGTTAAAGCGTAACATATGAAATCGCGTGTTTTGAAAATGAACCTCCACATGGTTTAATAAACATAAACATATCTGCAGATACATTTCAGGAGCCCTCATTGTGAATATCCTGAAAAACAAATGATTGATGAACTTGAAAACTTCTCATTAAATCTTTTACTAAAAGAAAACTTCAGGTATTGATATTAACCACCACCCCCCCCCCCCCCAAAAAAAATTTAAAACTACTTAAATGGTCAAGAAAAGCTCCTGGCTGGTTAAATAGGGTTTAAGTGCCTAACTGTGGATATTCAGCAGGAGATAACTGGTTATCTCCTGCTGAATATCCCAGTAGTGGATAGCCACTAACCAGCTATATCGTGTGACAGTGCCAAACTGGATATGTTGATCAGTCAAAATAGGCCACTTAAGTAGCAAGCCTATGTTTAACTGCTAAAATGTTAACAAGCTAGCGCTGAATATTGGCACAGCTGGTTAACTTTTTGGTGGTCAAAATAAACCCAGGTATTCAATGCCAGTTACCGAATATGGCCCTGCATTGAATATCTGGGTTTAATGCCGGCAGCAGACAGCTCGCTGCCAGCTGCATATCGGGCCCAATTTATTTAGTTCAGATTTACCATACCTTTTCCATCTGGGCTGCTGTATTTCCTTTGGCTCCTATTAACACTGTGGCTAATGTAGATGAGATTCCCAGAGGACAAATAAAGACATTTTGATCCTTTCTAGTTTTATTCAGTTGTTTGTAAAGGTCAAAAGTGAATGAAGCATTTGCTGAGATGAGGGCGCCCATTGTGAAATAAGAATCAGTAAAATCCTATGAAGGAAAAGAAAAATAATTAGAGAGGGTAAGAGAATAATACACATGGAAAATGCTGTTTAGATAATGTACCTTTTAAGTCAGTACTAAGGATGTGCATTTGTAAGTATGCATTCATTTTGTTAGCATGCTTTTAAAAAAAATTAGTTGCCCCTTTACAAATCTATGTTAAGTGCCAACATTGCTTAACATGGGGAAACAGCCTAATACAAAACATGGGAAGAGTGTGGCATAGGTGGGGAATGGGATAGGGCCAAATTCTATATAAGGCGCCTAGAAAATCCGCATGGAAAACCTTCCAAAGTGTATTCTATAAGCAGTGCCTAGATTTAGGTGCAGTATATAGAATATGCTTGATATCCTAGTGCCTAAAACTATGCCCCTCCATTTACACCAATGAAAATGTGGCGTAAATCCCGGCGTGTAGATATAGATGCAGATAGCCAAATTCTATAATAACGTGTGTAAATGATGGAATGCCCACAAAAAGCCCATTTCCCCACCCATAACCATGCTCCTTTTTGCCTGCATACATTAAACTTTAGGCAAAGTGCATTACAGAATATGCTTAGGGATTTCTGCGCGTAAATTCAAATTATTGCCAATTAGTGTCTATTATTGCTTGTTAAGTGCTGTTAACAATGCTGATTGGCTTATTAAGCCAATGAAGTTACACACACATTGTTACAGAATACCCTTGGATTTTGGAGCAGATTGCTAGGTGCACTATATATATGTGAGATGATAAGTGCTCCCACATTATTATTTCGCAAGTCCTCCAAGGTAACGGAAAAATTAATTTGGGACCTGCAAAAAAAATCCTTCATATATTGCTGTGGTTAATCTGGGCTTAGCGCACAGGAAAGTCCAGCATTAACACTCAATAAGTCAAATTTTGGCTGCCACATAGAACAAGGGCCCTTTAGTGTGTATCAAATCAATTTAACCCATGTTACCCTACAAATTACACTTGGTGCACATAGTGGTGCACTTAAAAAATTTCCATTAACATTTTTTTTAAACAAAGGTATATAACACACAAAAAAAAGTCCAATATCAGTTAAAAATACAAACCAATGGAAATGAGTTTGTCCTGCGCACATATAAGCGGCTTTTTACTAAGGCGCACTAAGCCCTAATGCTGGCTTAGCATGCTGAAAAAGGCTTGCCACAGGAAGTGCTAAAGCATCCTGTTGTAATTTCCCTATTTGTGTATGATAATTGCGTAATGTGATATATGAGACACTCTCCTGGTCTCCCTGTTCTTTTCATATCTTATTGCCCCTAAATATACTAATATAAAGGAAGAACAATTTACCTGGATAGCTGGCTGGGCATCCCTGGAAGGCTTAAAGTAGGAAAGGGGCAAGCAGAATTATCGAGAGGGCTCATCCCCCAGGTTCTAAACCCTTCCAAGTAGTGCTTAGTGATGTCTTTCTCGGGAGAGACACAGAAACCCGGAAGGGAGTAAACCTGGCATGGCCACAAGAAGGGAGGCGCTTCACACCCGTGGTGCTTTCCTGGAGGAAAAGGAGTCAGTCCTTAGAGACATGCCAGGACTTAAATCCAGCCTATGCTCCTGACTCAGTAAGCAGTAGACCCTGGAAACCAAAGTGAGGCTTGCAAACGGGTGTGGCCATTTCTCTTGGGGAAGATGCCAAGGGAAAAAGCCTGCTGTGAAGGAGACAGGAGAAGGAGAGCAACCTGCCTGAGGGAAGGAGAGACCTTCCTCACAGAGAACTGGCTGCAAGGAATAAACGGGCTACCTAACCCAGGTGAAGAGGACCCTAAAGTTAATGCAGTACCTGGTTAGTGAGAGAAGGGAAAGAATTGGTGTCTGGTCCTCACCTGGGAAATGCTGGTATGAGACATGGACTGACATGCCTTAAGAGAATGAAAGGGGGTCA
Organism: Microcaecilia unicolor; assembly: GCF_901765095.1. Classification (NCBI taxonomy): domain Eukaryota; kingdom Metazoa; phylum Chordata; class Amphibia; order Gymnophiona; family Siphonopidae; genus Microcaecilia; species Microcaecilia unicolor. Next base: position 198,366 of record NW_021963051.1, on the reverse strand, counting down.
AGGTCAGCCATGTGAAGCATGCAGAGACAGTTCATGGGGCAGTCCTGGCCTGTGACTGTTCAGCCATGTGAAGGGTGCAGAGATTGTTCCTGAGTGGTCCTAGCCTGCGGCTGGGAGAAAGAACTGATATTCGGTCCTCACTGGGGAAATGCTGTCATGTGACAGGGACTGACCAGCCTGAAGTGAGAGAGGGGGGTCTGGGTCAGCCATGTTGAAGGTGCGAGACTTTTGTGGGGCAGTCCTAGGCTATGGTTCTGATCAGGTTGGGAAATCTCCTATCAGAGAGAGGTTCATTAAGGGCACAGCTTTAGGCTGTGTCCTGGAAATGCTGGTTCAGATTATGAGAAACTTATGAACTGCTATGGATTCAAACTTCAAGCATGGTTAAGGAAGAAAAGTAAAACCCTTCCTGTGTTTTTTGTTTGTTTCTTTGTTTGCATGAATTCTTTTGGGTTTATTTTTTCTTTGAATCCTGAACAGCATGTCAGGGGGACTTGTGATGTGTTTTGGAGACTGAACTTTGCTTATGGAATCTAATTGTTTGTCTGAATAGAAATCCTTTATGTTTTGGAACCTGGTTGCTGTGTGAATATCTAAACTGGAGAGTTGGAAATCCTGGAATGGAGCAGGATCTGGGTCAAGGGGATTTTTCCTGACTCCTTCAAAAGGAAGTGTAAGAGGGAGCAGACCTGGCAATACACACCTTGACACACCTTGGTGTATGTTACAATTCTGCTTAATAGGCAGGGGAATGTTTGGGACTCACTCCTGATTGGCTTATCAGGAGTTGAGCCAGCAGATGTCAGAAGCCTGATCCATTTAAGCCTGCCTTTCCCATGCAATCATTGCTTTGGCATTGATTGCTCTGATTGCTTTGCTGAAGCCAGCCTGTGCTTGGGCGCTTGTGTTCACGTTGGAGTTTAGCCTTTCTCCTCGTGCTTGCTTATTCTGTGTGTGTGTGTGTGTGTATGTGTGTGTGTGATGGCTATTCCCAGCATGAGCCTGATTGCCTCACTCCCCACACCTGGTTTGCTTTCTCCTGCTATAACATAGTGTTGTCTGGGGTAAGCTTGTGCCTTGAGTCGTTTCAGTTTGTTTGTTTAACTTTCTCTCCCTTGGTGTTCCCTTTGTTGTGCTGAGCTTCTGCTCTGCTCCCTGGCCTTGTATTTTGCTCTTGTTTGTTTGATTTAGTTCTCTTTGTTTGCTGTAGCTGTCTCCTGTGTATGGGGAGCAGCGTTCCTTTTCTGGTCTGTATGTGTCAAGGCAGCTTCCTCTGTTTGCTTACTCTCCCCTTTATCTTTGTCTGTTGAGTAGCTCTGCCCTGTTTTTTTTCCCTTCAGCAGTTCCATTTTTTTCCCTTGGGGGGGGTTGTGGGGCCAGCTTTGTGTATTCCTCAGGTAGTTCTCCCTTTTCCTTTGTATACTGTATAGTCAGCCTAGTGTATTCCCTTGTGGGGGCTCCCGGTATCATTGTATGCTGTAGGTACAGCCTAGTTCCCTTGTATGCTGAATGGTTCAGCCTAGTGTGTATTCCTTAGGTAGTTCTCCCTTTCCCTTTGTATACTATATAATCAGCCTAGTGTGTTCCCTTGTGGGGGCTCCAAGTATTGTTGTATGCTCTAGGTACAGCCTAGTTCCTTTGTGTGCTGAGTGGTTCAGCCTAGAGTGTATTTCTATAGTTGGTTTCCTTTTTCCTTGAGTGCTGTGTTGTATAAGCCTAGAGTGTTTCTTTTTGGGGCTTCCTGTATTCTTGTTTGCCTGTGGCACAGCCTTGTATACCTTTAGAGGCTTCTTCCTCTCATCCTTTCCTTTGTGGCTCTACCCTGCATTGTGTGCATTGCTTGTGGCCCAGTTCCTTGTGGAACCCTTGTTGTTTTTTTTTCCCTTCCCAGAGTGTGACTCAGTTCTTGGTCGGCCGTGAGGCCCGCTTGCTTGGTCTCTGTGTGAGTGGGTTCCCGATCGGCCATGAGGCCCACCTCAATGATCTATCTCCCACTTTCTGGTGGTACCTGTTGGCTGTTGTGAGTGTGCAGGGCTTGGTAGCTGGGGTGGTGTGTAGGGCCTGTTCAGTCTACCCTAGGCCTTGGCCAAAATCCTATACTAGGCCTCGGCCTGGACTCAAGGGCTCACGTCCGGATTAACAGTGTGACATTACAGTATACAATTTTATTCATTATTTTTTGAGGGACTGTGTCATGGGCAGAGAGTGGGCATGGAAGTGCTAACCAGCTAATGCGCTCATATTACCATTTGCTAACTGGTTGATGTGCAATTAACACAGGGACATTTAGCGACTCCTAAATACCCCCCCTTTTTTTTTTTTTTACTGCTGCAGTAAAAACATCCCACTTTAGGACATGATAAGCCCATTACCACTGTTTAATGAAAGGGCCCCATAATTTGAAATATATAATCTAGCTGTTTTCGAATTATTCCTACATTCAGCAGTGCAATCTGTTAGATGTCTAAGTGGTGCTGCCTGCAAAATATCCCAAATCCTGATTCCTTTCTTACCAATGTATGTATTATTTATTTTTTAAAAATGTATTCCCTGCCTACCACTAGGCAGCTTACAATATAAAAACACATACAATATCCAAACATACATAAAGTTCTAAATACAAATAATAAATTAAATCATACACAGAATCATTACAAAATATTGAATTGAGAGAATCATGACAAGAAAACTTTCTAGAGCTGGAAGAATAATGATTTATATGTCCAACGTTAGCCACTAAAGTAGCCTGGATATATTTTACAAAAAAGCAATTACATGGTTGGCCCCACTGCTGACTGCATAATTGTCATCAATATCTACCTCAATAGGTGCCTATTTTAAGGTGTCAAGAATACATGTAAATAATCAGAATATAGGCATATATGCAGTGTTGGCAGTGATATATTCCTAAGTAACATATTGCTGGTAATATATTACTTTTAACAGCAACAAGTAATTGTAACGATTACTTTCGTGCAAATCTAATGAAATAACTCTAATCATTACTTTTTCCATATATGAGTAATATAATGTCTCATTACTTTACATAGAGGGGCATTTTCGATATAATGTCTAAGTCCGACTTTGGACGTTTTGCAAAAAACGCCCAAAATCTGAATAGGAAAGAAGGTCATTTTCAAAAAAGAAAAACGTCTATCTTTTGTTTTTGAAAATGCAAGTTTTTGTGATTTAGACGTTTTGTTTTTTTGGTCCATTTTCAAACCAAAAACATCCAAGTGCAAAACGCACAAAATCAAGCCATTGGGATGTAGGAGGAGCCAACATTTTTAGTAGACTGGTCCCCCAGACATCCCAGGAAAGCAATAAGACACCCTAGGGGGCACTGCAGTGGACTTCATAAAATGCACCCAAGTACACATCTCATCATTTCTCCCTTATCTTTTCTACTGAGCCCCCAAAAGCCCACCCAAAACTCACTACCCCCAACTTTACACCACTACCATATCCCTTATGGATGAAGGGGGCACCTATATGTGGGTACTGTGGGTTTCTGGTGAGTTTTGGAGGGTTCACAGATTCCTCCACAAGTGTAACAGGTTTAGAGAGGTATGGGCCTGGGTCCACCTGTCTGCAGTGCACTGCACCCACCACTGGACTATTCCAGGGACCTGTATGCTGTTCTATTGGACCTGAGTATAACATCTGAGGTTGGCATAGAGACTGGCAAGTAATGTCTTGAATCACATTTTGGGAGTGGGAGGGAGTTAGTGACCACTGGGGGAGTAAGGGGAAGTCACCCCTGATTCACTCCAGTGATCATCTGGTCATTTATGGCTCCCTTTTGTGCCTTATTTGTTATAAAAACAGGTCTAGCTCAAAACGACTTAGTTTTAGTCTTGGACAGTTTTGTTCTATTCCATTATGATTGAAAAACATCAAAGTGTTAGGAACTCCCCCAAGTCCCACCTTTAACATGCCCCTCACGTGCCCCCTTGTGATTTGAATGCACTTCTGACAGACCTGATAGAAAAACGTCTAAAAATTGGTTTTGGAAATACCAATTTGAACATTTTTGTGAGAAAAACGTCCAAATGCAGATTTATGCCACTTCTTGGACATTTTTCTCTTTTGAAAATGAGCCCAATAGTCACAGTAACTTAAATTACTACTTTTAGTAAACAAGTAACTTTTAACTGTAATATATAACTTTTATAAAGGAACTAGTACTAGTACCTATAATTTATTACTCTTCAGAGTGACAACTTATAGTAACTGTGATATATTATTTTTACAAAGTAACAACTCATTACTTTTATTAAACAAGCAACTAGTAACTGTAATATATTACTTTTACAAAGTTACAAGTAACTAATACCTATAATGTATTGCTTTTCACAGTAACCTAACTTGTTCCTTTTATTAAACAAGTAAATATTAAATATAACATATAATTTTTACAAAGTAACTTGGGAACACTGCATATATGCATATATGTACTGTATGTACATATGTGCATAAATGCCAATATTCTGGCTATGTGCTGGCCATTAACCTGGGCCTCTAAATACAATACTGGGTAGTTTGAAGGTGGGAAGTCTGAGCAAGGCACACAGTGATGTTCAAACATGATAGTATACTCTAATTTGTATGCATTTTTTTTTTAGTAATCTAGATGATGGTGTGTACATCAGTTCTATGGCTAGTATGAAAGGGAGGGTTGCACCTAAAATATAGGCTTTTATTTGACCTGTTACACTAGTATTCAGAAAAGTTGGTGTTCAGCATGAGTCAAGGATGGCGATACAGCAGGTTGCAAGTGGTTGCACAGGATTCTGGTGTTCTGCACAGGAAATTAGAGGCCCAAGGAAATAGTATGAGGAAAATGAATTTACATCTTTTGAATTTTCTGTGTATGCCTACAGTACCACTGATTGATATATTTAAGAATTTTGTAACTTCTGTATTGAAAATCCCCCCCCCCCCTGTCAGTTCTCCCTTTAGCACAGGCCTTCTGTTTTCTTCAGGATATGAGGAGGGAAGCAGAGTGCCAGAGCTGGTGTTGGGGGGAGGGAACAAACAGGGCAGCTGCCATGGTTCCCACAATACAGGGGGCCCCAGCACCAAGGGTAAGCATCTCTTCCCTTTCCCTGCAGTGTGGCATCTCTGTCAATCCCCCTCCAATTGACCAGTCTATCTTAAAACATATTTTTTCTTCACTGGGGTCACTGCTGGCCCTAGAGCTTTTCCTCTGCTGCATCTTTCCCCCTCTGATGCAACTTCCTGTTTCCACGTGTGCAGAAGGTGCCAGAGGGAAACATTATATCACAGATGCTGTCACTGCCAGTGACCTTTGTAAAGAAAAGATGGGGGAGGAGAGCTGAGAGAGAAGAGGAAATGCTAGACTGGAGGAGGGGACTGGAGGAAAAGATGACAGGCCTGGGGACAGAAAAGAATGACAGAAAGATTATGGACAATGGGATAGAGGGAGGGAAAAGAGAGGGAGAGATGTTGGATCTAGGGGTAGAGAGCAGGGAGGCAGAGATACTGGACAACAGATGGCAGGGAGGAAAGAGTGAGGGAGAGATATTTGACCCAGCGGTGGAAAGAAGGAGGGAGAGCTGCTGGGCAGGATGGCAGGAAGGAAGAAAGAGGAATAGATGTTGAATCCTGGGCAGAAAGAAGGGAATAAAGGGAGAGATGTGGGTCATTGGGGAGGGGAGCAGAAAAGGAGAGAGAGAGAGATGCAGGACCACAGGGGAGCAGGAGAGAAGAGAGATTGGATTGGAAGATACTGGAGTACAGAAGGGAAAGGACATGAAGATGTCAAGTTACAAGGGTGAGGGAAGAGAAGATGCTGGGCTACAAAAGTGAAGGGAGGAGAGGGAGGCTATAGGAAGAGTAGAAATGAGGTAACAGGGAGTAGATGAAAGATAGAAGGAAAGAGGAAGCTGGAGAAGGAGTGAGATGGAAAATGGGTGAGAGAAGGAGATGGAAAGTTGATAGGTGTAAAGAAAAAACAAAGAGAAAGGTGAGAAAGAGGATGGAATTTGAATGGACATAGACAAAAAAGGAAAAAAAAGAGGAAGAAGATGAAAGGGAAAGATCACCACATCAGAGACAGGTGTAGTGAGGAATAGAACAAGACAGTAGAGAACAGAAAAGATAAACGGACAACAGCCACTGTTATTCCCATTTCTAGATCATTTATAAATATGTCAAAAAGCAGTGGTCCCAGCACAAATCCCTGGAGAACCCCACTGACTACCCTTCTCCATTGAGAATACTGACCATTAAACCCTACTCTCTGTTTTCTATCTTTTAACCAGTTATTACTCCACATTAAGAATAAAGATATATTTATGGCTGTCTGTCTAGGTTCAGATTTTTCCCAGTGTTGCTAAACAACTAGGAGGGAACAGATTTTGCAGGTTGGTGGACTGGCTTTTTTATTTCTTCTCTTTTTTTTTGTATAAATGGGGTTTTATGTTTTTTTTTTTCTTTTATGTATTTATTCCACAGCAGACAGGAGAGCATTTACTATTTGGGATGTTTTTTTGAGTTACTCCAATCTCTCTCAGGTTTTGAGATCTCTACAGCTTACTGAGGACCCTAATTACTCAGCCACGTTATAGGCATGCAAACTTTTGCATGCCTACAACGTGGCTTAGTAAACAGGGCCCTGAGTATCATAAAGAAATCACCTTTTATGCTAATTGATATAAGGTTCATTCTACTACAGAGTACCTTGGTGAAACATACAAAAGGTGCCTATTTTTTCATCTGTTTTATAAAGGAACAAACTCAGCAAAAACTCACATGCCTAAGTGATCTCAAATGAGGGATAATTATGTATATAACGTGGAGGGGCATTTTCAGTATGATGTCTAAATCTGATTTTGAACTTTTTGCTGAAAACATCCAAAAATCCAGTAGCGAACATGGCCATTTTCAAACCAGAAAAACATCCAACTTTTTCTTTCGAAAATGGTCATTTGCTAGATGTTTTTGTGCTCAGTACGTCTATCTTTCTGGACCATTTTAGAAAAACAAAAAACATCCAAGGGCAATATATGCACACACACAAAATAAGTCATTGGGATGAATTTGGGGGTGGGGGGAGCAGAATTCTTAGTAGGCTGGCCACGCAGACATCCTAGCAGAGCAGTGGGGCACCCTAGGGGGCACTGCAATGAACTTCACATACAAGGTCCCAGGTACACATTTCACCATTGCCCCTTTTATTCTATGGTGAGCCCTCCGAATACCACCAAAAACCTACTGTATCCTACTATACACCATTACAATAGCCCCTATGTCTGCAGATGTCACGTACATTTGGGTACAGTAGGTTTTTGGTGGGCTTTGGAGGGCTCACACTCTCCACCACAATTTAGAGTGGGATATGGACCTGGATTCCCTTCTCTGTAGTGCATTGCAATAACCACTAGGCTACTCCAGGGACCTGCTTGCTACTCTAATAAAATTGGTCATAACATCTGAAGCTGTAATAGATGCTACTTTGTACTGTTTCTTTCACATCTTTGGGGGGTAGGAGAGGGTCATGCCTTCATCCCTCCAGTAGTCATTTAGGGCAACTTTTTTATGACTTTGTCATCATTGAAACATATGGCAGAAAAATATCCAAGTTTTGGGAACACTCGAATCCTGCTTTCATCATGCACCCCCCCCCCCCCCCCCCCCCCCCCCCCCCCCGCTTTGTGATTTGGAAGTATTGCATACAAACTGACTTAAAATGGATTTTGAACATAGCAATTTGGATGTTTTGGCAAAAAAAGTCCATCTGCCGCTTTGTGTCATTTTTTGGATGTTTTTATGTTTTTGAAAATGAGCCCCAATATCTACTTGATATAAATTTTCATTGTCAAGCAATATCATAGTGTATTGAACAGCTGATGGAATAATTTTGGAATTATTAAAATCACGATCGAATCGAGTGGGGCTATTTTAGATATTTTTAGTCAGGTTCCATTCTTTTGTTCAAGACTCATGATTAGAACTTTGCAATCCGTATACTGATCACATGCTATGAATATCTAAGCAATATTTTGCATGATATTATTCTAAAAAAGAACATCTATTGTGTTCACTCTCTATTAAAAGTGAGGGAGGACAGCAAACTCCTCTCTTAGAGCAGGTTAAAAAGTCTTTTCATTATTAATACTAGAACACAAACTTGCTTATAATCGAACGAGAAAAACGCCCAAATTCCGACCTAAATCGGGAGATGGACGTTTATCTCACAAAAACGAATAACGCGGTATAATCGAAAGCCAAACTTGGATGTTTTCAACTGCACTCCATCGCGGAAGCATACAATGTTGACGGTGGCGTGTCGGAGGCGTGGTGAAGGCAGGACTGGGGCATGGTTATCACCGAACAGAGATGGGCGCCTTTCGCCGATAATGGAAAAAAAGTATGCGTTTGTAGCTAGAATTTAGGGCACTTTTCCTGGACCCTGTTTTTTCACGAATAAGGCCCCCAAAAGTGCCCTAAATGACCAGATTACCACCGGAGGGAATCGGGGATGACCTCCCCTGACTCCCCCAGTGGTCACTAACCCCCTCCCACCACAAAAAATGATGTTTCACAACTTTTTATTTTCACCCTCAAATGTCATACCCACCTCCCTGGCAGCAGTATGCAGGTCCCTGGAGCAGTTGTTAGGGGGTGCAGTGGACTTCAGGCAGGTGGACCCAGGCCCATCCCCCCTACCTGTTACAATTGTGCTGTTTAATGCTTAGTCATCCAACCCCCCCCCAAACCCACTGTACCCACATGTAGGTGCCCCCTTCACCCCTTAGGGCTATAGTAATGGTGTAGACTTGTGGGCAGTGGGTTTTGAGGGGGATTTGGGGGGCTCAACACATAAGGGAAGGGTGCTATGCACCTGGGAGCTCTTTAACTTTTTTTTTTTTAAAGTGCCCTCTAGGGTGCCCGGTTGGTGTCCTGGCATGTGAGGGGGACCAGTGCACTACGAATCCTGGCCCCTCCCTTGAACAAATGCCTTGGATTTATTCGTTTTTGAGCTGGGCGCTTTCATTTTCCATTATCACTGAAAAACAAAAACGCCCAGCTCACAAATTGTCGAATAAAACATGGACATCTATTTTTTGCGAAAATATGGTTCGGTCCGCCCCTTCACGGACCCATTCTCGGAGATAAACGCCCATGGAGATAGACGTTTTCGTTCGATTATGCCCCTCAAAGTCAGGCATCAACAATAACTACTGCACGTTTAATAAGAACATAAGAACAGCCATATTGGATCAGACCAATGGTCCATCTAGCCTAGTATCCTGCTTCCAGCAATAGCCAATCCAGGTCACAAGTACCTGGCAGAAACCCAGGAGCCCTTTTACAAGGTGGGAGGACTAACACATGGGTAGAGAGCACCAAATTGGCATTACCGCTGGGGTAATTCTGAGTTTGGCATGCACTGAATCCCACAGTAGAAAATATTTTTCTATGTTCTACCACGGAGGATTTCCCAGCAGTAATCGGCAGCATGGCCACATTGGCACGTACCGCATGGTTACTGTGTGGGTAGCATGTGAGCCTTTACTGCTAAGTCAATGGCTGGCAGTAAGGGTTCAGGCCATAAATAAAAGATAGAGTGGAATTAGAAAAGGTGCAGAGAAGGGTGAAGAAAATGATAAATGGGATGGGACGACTTCCCTATGAAGAAATATGTTAGCCTTGCTAGCCCTTGCCAATACAGGCCAATGGCCCAGGCTAAGAGCTAGGCTTCTTAAAATCAAAATCATCTCTGTTACAAAAGAGAGCTAGCTTGTAAGAATCAGAGATCACCTTTGACACAGTTATATTTCACTGCCACCGGTTATCCAAAAGCTCTCAAAGTTGGAGATTTGGTTCACCAGAAGTACTACACCCCTATTTACATAGGACCCTTCCAAACTGGTCAAGTTGCAAGACCACACTTCCTGAGTCCACCTAAAAGACATTCGCTTCTACAAGGCTCCTGATTCAGTCCCTTTCAAGCCATCCCCACCAGCTCAGCAGTTACCACTGGTTCTGCAGCCTTCGCCCCCACTTCAAGTTGATGGACTAAAAGAATACTTTCCAAAATTTCTCACTCCAATGACTGAGCATCTGACAACTACAGACATTACCTTACAGGAAGAAATCACCTCGCCTGAACGGAACTTTGCCCATCAAAGCAAGCCCGCTACTGCACTTGCCATCTTTCCAGTGGAACCGGGTGATGCAAGTCCAACTACCCACAAGAGGAAACTGTACTCTGTACTTTAAAAAAACTGTGTTGGGACTTGCTGTACCTATATTATTTGTGACTAATCTACTATACATTTGAAAAGACTCAGGTTTCTTCAGTGTACATAGTAATAATCACAGGAATCCACCCTAGGTACCCCAACAGTAGACTTACCCTGTTTTAATTGAAACCCTATATCTAATCATTACTTGCCCTTTTTAATTTTTTTTAAATTCTATTTAATTTTACGAATCATCATTTGTTTTGTTTTGTTTTATTATTTTAACATAGTTTAACATAGTAGATGACAGCAGAAAACGACCTGCACGGTCCATCCAGTCTGCCCAACAAGATAACTCATATGTGCTAATTTTTGTGTATACCCTACTTTGATTTGTACCTGTGTTCTTCAGGGCACAGACCGTATAAGTCTGCCCAGCACTATCCCCGCCTCCCAACCACCAGCCCCGCCTCCCAACCACCGACTCTGGCACAGACCATATAAGTCTGCCCAGCACTATCCCCGCCTCCCAACCACCAGCCCCGCCTCCCACCACTGGCTCTGGCACAGACCGTATAAGTCTGCCCAGCACTATCCCTGCCTCCCAACCACCAGTCCCGCTTCCCACCACCAGCTCTGGCACAGACCGTATAAGTCTGCCCAGCACTATCCCGGCCTCCCAACCACCAGCCTTGCCTCCCGATCTTGACTAAGCTCCTGAGGATCCATTCCTTCTGCACAGGATTCCTTTATGCTTATCCCATGCATGTTTGAATTCTGTTACCGTTTTCATTTCCTTTTTCTTTTGACTTTTCTTTTGACTTTACATATCATACTCCTTGCATTACACCTGCCTGGCTATTGAATGGCTGGTGCTCACTTTAATAAGCCTCTGAATGGTGCCGGTCCCACTCACCCCCTAAATTGGGATCCTGGAATGGATGATGATCCTAACTGGGACCATTTTAACTAAATTTGATATCTTGTGTTACCCTTTATTTGATACATGGGCTACTGGATCTAGTAGGTCCATGTTTGATAACTTTAAAATTTTCCAGGGATGTGGACAAATTAAAATTGGACAGTGTATACATCCAATAATCAGACCCTCTAACAGAGAACCTGTATATTTTTGGTATGTCACTTACAACATTGGTCAAAGTGGGTGGCATCCTTGGTTCTTTGTCTGGAAAACTGGAAATATATATGTTGAAATTTATAAACTTTACTCCATATACAGTTTAACAGGTGCCGTACCTCTCTATAAATGCTATAGGAGTGTCAAGAGGGGTACTTGATTAATTTAAAGCCAGAAATCATTGTTATACTTACATTCCCAGTAATACTGACACTGATAGGTTCCATTATAAAGGCATTACAAGACCTTTTTGCCTTAGCCTACAAAATTAGCTACTAAATCAGGTGTTGATACTGTTATCTGGTGCATTATTCCCTATGTTCAGAGGTTTGTCTTAAGCCTCCTTGTTACTACTCTCAGTACAAGACAAATTACATTTCCACCATAAATGTAGGACCACTGCTATTTATTTTTACCTATTAATGCCTGTAACGCAAGTACACCTCTTTTATTAAGGAAGATATTTATTCTGCTTATGCTGTTTAATTGAACTATCATATGTTTCTTTCTAGTTTGTTACATCGTGCCAATTTGTATAGACAGGTTTAGGTTGTTTTCTCTCCATTTTTAAACTGTTGTACCTTTCATCACTGGACCTCAAATAGTAACTAAGCAGACTGTTTTCTACTGTTGATGATTTCTTAATCATCAAGAGAAAGTGAAGCAGATCAATTCATTTCTTTAACACATATTTGCTTCATATTCTGTATAAAGGAACAAGAAGATTATATTCCTATGTATTTTCCAAAAACACTATAACTCAACAGTGCCTTCATATACGATCTAGATCTATTACACTCAGAGTTTTTCCATTATCTTGCTCATAATTGCAAAACTATTATCTTGCTCATAATTATAGAACTACTGCAGGTTAAGCAGCAGGCCCTTCATATATAATGTAGGCCTATGACACACATAGCTTAGCCTTTGCAACACTCATAATTATAATGCACATGAGATTGCAGTAGTTATTCATTATTTGGCCAATATTAATCCTTTTTAAATGCTAAAATGAAATATTTGTTCCCTGTTAACACCAGTTTCAGCTATATTTACACAATCAAAGCTGATCATTAGTCAAACTTTGATTGAAAATGTTCTTTCCCCGCCTTCCAACATCAGCCTTGTAATCATGATATATTAGCTAATTGCAATCATATACACTCAACCTTATAGATTTCATTGTATGGTACCTAGACGTAATTGACTTCTCATGTTTCCAAGTCTAGCTCCGCCCTAGAGGGGTAGATCTAGGATAGTTAGGCCCCTTGGGTTGGCTATGATAAAAGGGGAATCCCAACGCTGCATTTCATCCAGCATATAATTATATATCCACATACTAACTCTTGCTATGGCCTTGTCCCTTATTGTGCCAGAGCACCCCTGTCACCTCATCCCTATACATTCCCCCCCACAGGACTCTAAGAGCCCTCTGGAAAGGATGGCCAAACCCACACTAGTAGTCATGTGTGCCAGCCCCCCCGGGGGGCCTGGCAAGAGGGGAATGAAGAAATATGTTAGCCTTGCTAGCCCTTGCTCTCAGTAAAATACAGGCCAATGGCCCAGGCTAAGAGCTAGGCTTCTTAAAATCAAAATCTTCTCTGATACAAAAGAGAGCTAGCTTGTAAGACTCAGAGATCACCGTTGACACAGTTATATTTCACTGTAGCAAGTGCTGAGCTGGCAAGGGAGGGGGAGCATTTGCTCTGGGACTGGCACCTGCAAGACCTCATGAGCAAGAGTTGCTATGGTTACGTAGAGATAATACTGGGTCAGCTGCACCCCGGGTGAGAACATCCAAAGTGGGGGTTAGAAGAAGATTTGGGAACATGTGAAGTCATTCTGATCAACTGATAAGAACCAAGAGCCCTGGTGAGAGAGACTAGGAGTCAAAATTATATATAAGCAGCAGTCTGAGGGGTATTAGAGCAGTGAGTGAAGGAGAAGAGAGAGGGAAGGCTACAAGAGAAGTCTTCAGAAGGCTAGAGAGAGAGATGTGCCGTGTACTGCTGTACCATCACATGAATACCTGCTTGCCTGTACCATCTTTGGGTCAGACGACAATGCTAATAAACTATATTACTCTATCTACTGAATACTGGGCTCCTTTCTAATTGGGGAGGTTGCTACTGCCTGATGGTGTAAGCCTGTCATGAGCAGATACAGAATTGGGATAATTAAGTATCTAGAGGGGATTTACAGTTCCTTCTATGATAGTACAGAGAGCCCATGGCTTCCACTGTCCAAATGGGTGAGGCAGATCTAATCATTACACCTATGAGGAAAGGCTAAAGCGGCTGGGGCACTTCAGCTTGGAGAAAAGACGGCTGAGAGGAGATATGATAGAGGTCTATAAAATAATGAGTGGAGTGGAACGGGTACACGTGAAGCATCTGTTTACGCTTTCCAAAAATACTAGGACTAGGGGGCATGCGATGAAGCTACAAAGTAGTAAATTTAAAATGAATTGGAGAACTCTTTCTTCACTCAACGTGTAATTCAACTCTGGAATTTACCAGAAAATGTGATAAAGGTGGTTAGCTTAGCAGAGCTTTAAAAAGGTTTGGACGGCTTCCTAAAGGAAAAGTCCATAGACCATTATTAAATTGGACTTGGAGGGAAAATCCACTGTTTCTGGGATAAGCAGCATAAAATGTTTTGTACTTTTTTGGGATCTTGCCAGGTATTTGTGACCTGGATTGGCCACAGTTGGAAAAAGGATACTGGGCTTGATGGACCTTTGATCTTTCCCAGTATGGCAATACTTATGTACTTATGTAGGCGCATGCTGGTTTTAATTTTTGCGCACGCCCATTTCCCTACCCAAAAAATGGCATTTTTCCCAGCCGTGGTAAAAAGTGGCCCAGCGTGCGCGCAAAAGACATGCCCGCACTCCCGTGGCCACTTTTTATTTTGGCTTTGTAAAAGGACCATCCAACTGGTAGCACGATTCCATGCCACTAATCTCAGAGGAAGCAGTGGTTTCCCCCATGTCCATCTCAATAATAGACTATGGACATTTCACTTGTCCAAACCTTTTTTAAACCCAGATACGCTAACCACCATTACCATATCCTCCGACAATGAGTTCCAGAGATTAACTATTCATTGAGTGAAAAAATATTTTCTCCTATTTTTTTTTAAAGTATTTCCATGCAATTTCATTGAGTGTCCCCTGGTCTTTGTACTTTTTGAATGAGTGAAAAATCAATTCACCCCCACCCTTTCCACACCACTCAGGATCTCCATCATATCCCCCATCAGCAGTCTCTTTTCCAAGCTAATGAGCCCTAACCTCTTTAGCCTTTCCTCGTATGGAAGTAATTCCATCTCCTCTATCATTTTGATTGTTCTTCTTTGAACCTTTTCTAATTCCACTATATTTTTTTGAGATACAGTGACCAGAATTGAATGAAGTACTCAAGGTGAGGTCACACCATGGAGTTACTCAGAGGCATTATAATATTTTTGGTCTTATTTTGCATCCCTCTCCTAATAATCTCTAGCATCCTGTGTGCTTTTTTGGCCGCCACCAAACACTGGGCAGAAGATTTCAGTGTATTGTCTACAATGACACCTAGGTCTTTTTCTTGATTGCTAACTCCTAAAATGGACCATAGCATCAGGTAACTATGATTCAGATTATTCTTCCCAATGTGCATCACTTTGCATTTGTCTACATTAAATTTCATCTGCTATTTGGGTGCCCAGTCTCCCAATTTCCTAATGTTTTCCTGCAATTTTTCACAATACACATGCATTTTGACAACCTTGAATAGCTTCTTGCAATCTGCAAATTTAATCACCTTAATTGTCGTTACAATTTCCATTTCATTTATAAATACGTTAAGTAGTACTGGTCCCAGTACTGATCCCTGCAGCACTCCAGTATTCACCCTCCTCCACTGAGAAAAATGGCCATTTAACCGTACCCTCTGTTTTCTGTCCAATAACCAATTCTTAATCCACAAAAGGATATTGCATTCTATCCCACAACTCCTTAATTTTCTCAGGAGACTCTCATGAGGTACTTTGTCAAAAGCTTTCTAAAAATCTAGACACACTACATCAACTGGCTCACCTTTATCAACATGTTTATTCATGCCTTCAAAGAAATGAAGCAGATTGGTGAGGCAAGACTTCCCATGGCTGAATCCATGATGACTCTGTACCATTAAATCATGTTTGTCTATCTGCTCTGTAATTTTATTCTTTATAATAGTTTCCACTATTTTACCAAGCACTGAGTTCAGGCTTACCAGTCTGTAATTTTCCAGATCACCCCTTAGAACCCTTTTAAAAAATTGGTGTCAGATTGGCCACCCTCCATGATCAAGTACTATGGACATGTAGACGTGTTCAGAAACCAGTTGCACTGCAGTACATATAGCACTTGAGTTTGCCTCACACCTTTTCTTGATTCCTGCAGTGCAATTTCTCTTCTTGTTCATTGTTCTCTTAAACATTTTAGGTCAAACATTATAATACACTTGGAACAGAAGGATAAGTTTCCCTTGCCAATACGCTTTATGCAGTTTTGACATCCATCTTTGTGTTTTAAGCATTCTGCAACTTAATGGCTACGCACTATACTTTCACCTGCTTGACTGGTAACGTGCATAGCTTCAGATTTTTCTCTGTCAATCACCTTAGATTAAGAAAGAAGTATTTTTGTGTTTTCCATGTGTTCAATAAAGTTCTTACTTTTACTTGAAATTTAGTACGTATTGCTCTTCTTTTGTTTTGTATTTGTTTTCATTTGCCCAGCAGCCTTGTCCCTCTTTTGCATTTCTAGCTGAACTGGAACCTGCCTCAGTAAGTCTACATTGCTAAAAAGCCTTAAATCACACTCATCCAGGGGGGGTTCCCCACTCTTATTTCATCTTCGTCCATGTATGGTTCTTTATATTTTATAATCTTTCTCATGTCTTGCAATTAACTGCACACCCTAAGACCAATAAATACTTTTGAAGACAGAATTTTACATTTTGGAATGATTTACAGTACCTTGCCTTCACTCAGCAAAGCAGCAGGTTGTCTCTTTAGTTGTTCTCTGACTGCTCTTTCCTGTTCACAGAGATTTAAAGCTTGTCTTGGTCCACTCCCAATGGCACTTTTCCAAGGTAAACCTGGATAATTTTGTTGTTACTCAGGCAAATCCCATTGGGTATTTCTTTTCCCATCTTAAAGACTTTATGAAAATCCAGACTGAACACATTTAGGTCCAGAATTAATAAGTTATGTTCATTAAGTAACATACTATTTGTCAAATAATGCACATTAATTGGTAGTAACATGTATTATTTGCCTTTGATACTAAATAAGGGCCAGTGCAAAGGTATTAGACTTCCTAGGTAAACCTTCAGCATTGCTCACCCTCCCTGGCCTGTGGGTAAATGTACACTGATGGTTCTTTCTCTAGTTGCTGGGACCTATTGTTTTGACTTGGCAGCATCTGCTCTTTGTCGCCCCTAGAATCTGCTAACAACTACATAGTTTGCCTAATGTTAAAGCCAGTCCTGTGCAAGCTATTTTACCAGGGCCACCGAGAGACTAGGCCGGGCCCAGGGCAAGGCCGCCCCCGGGGCCCCACCCCCAATGTCATCGTTGTCATCGTCGCCCCCCTCCATCCACCACCAGGCCAGGCCCCCCCCCCTGAATTCAAATCATAGTGCCTCACCTGAACCTCGCTCCCTGTGAAAGAAGAACAACAGCGGCAGTCTGCAGATTGCCTCTCTTCGGGCCTTCCCTCCCTGTGTCCTGCAAGTTACATCAGATGAGGGTAGGACACAGGGAGGGGAAGGTGAGGGGCAATGATTTGAATTCAGGGGGGCCCGACCCGGTGGTGGACGAAGGGAGGGAGGCAGGTGGAGGGGACTGCAGTGCAGGGCCCCCCTTGGAGGCCTGGGCCCGGGGAATTTTGTCCCCCCTGCCCCCCCCCCTCAGCGGCCCTGTATTTCACTCAATGAACATTAACAAATAATGAAATGCCAAGTGTGCAGCTATGCACAGCAGCTCAGTAGTATGCAAAATGAATAATACAGCTCTCATGAAACCTTTCCAGCTGCTTTATTACTACTACTACTACTTAACATTTCTAAAGCGCTACTAGGGTTACGCAGCGCTGTACAATTTAACATAGAGGGATGGTCCCTGCTCAAGGAGCTTACAATCTAAGAGACAAGTGAATGGACAGTCCGATAGGGGCGGTCAAATTGGGGCAGTCTGGATATAGTGAACGGTAAGAGTTAGGTGCCGAATGCAGCATTGAAGATGTGGGTTTTAAGCAAAGACTTGAAGATGGGCAGGGAGGGGGCTTGGCGTAAGGGCTCAGGAAGGTTGTTCCAAGCATAGGGTGAGGCGAGGCAGAATGAGCGGAGCCTGGAGTTGGCGGTGTTGGAGAAGGGTACAGAGAGGAGGGATTTGTCCTGTGAACGGCGGTTATGGGCGGGAACATAGGGGGAGATGAGGGAGGAGAGGTAGTGAGGGGCAGCAGACTGAATGCATTTGTAGGTAAGAAGGAGAAGCTTGAATTGAATGCGGTATCTGATTGGAAGCCAGTGAAGTGACCTGAGGAGAGGGGTGATATAAGTAAATCGGTTTTGGCGGAATATGAGACGTGCCGCAGAGTTCTGAACAGATTGAAGGGGGGCTAGATGGCTAAGTGGGAGGCCAGTGAGGAGTAAGTTGCAGTAGTCAAGGCGAGAGGTAATGAGAGCATGGACGAGAGTTCGGGTGGTGTGTTCAGAGAGGAAAGGGCGAATTTTGCTGATGTTAAAGAGGAAGAAGCGGCAGGTCTTGGCAGTCTGCTGGATATGCGCAGAGAAGGAGAGGGAGGAGTCGAAGATGATTCCGAGGTTGCGGGCAGATAAGACGGGGAGGATGAGGGTGTTATCAACTGAGATAGAAAGTGGAGGAAGAGAAGATGTGGGTTTTGGTGGAAAGACGATGAGCTCGGTCTTGGACATGTTCAGTTTCAGGTGGCGGTTGGACATCCAGGCAGCAATGTCGGATAGGCAGGCTGATACCTTTGCCTGGGTCTCTGCGGTGATGTCTGGTGTGGACAGATATAGCTGGGTATCATCAGCATAGAGATGATACTGGAAACCATGAGATGAGATCAGGGCGCCCAGGGAAGAGGTGTAGATTAAGAAGAGAAAGGGTCCAAGGACCGATCCCTGGGGAACACCAACAGATAGGGGGATAGGGGTGGAGGAAGATCCATGAGAGTGAACTCTGAAGGTGCGGTGGGAGAGATAGGAGGAGAACCAGGAGAGGACAGAGCCCTGGAACCCAAATGAGGACAGTGTGGCAAGAAGTAAGTCATGATTCACAGTGTCAAAAGCGGCGGATAGATCAAGGAGGATGAGGATGGAGTAGTGGCCTCTGGATTTGGCAAGGAACAGTTCATTACAGACTTTAGAGAATGCTGTTTCTGTCGAGTGAAGAGGGCGGAAACCGGATTGAAGTGGATCGAGGATGGTATGAGAGGAGAGAAAATCAAGGCAGCGACTGTGAACGGCACGCTCAAGTATTTTGGAGAGGAAGGGTAGGAGGGAGATGGGGCGGTAATTGGAGGGACAGGTAAGGTCAAGTGATGGTTTTTTGAGGAGAGGTGTGACTACGGCGTGCTTGAAGGTGTCAGGGACAGTTGCAGTGGAGAGAGAGAGGTTGAGGGGGTGACAGTATGAGAGATGATGTTAAGTAAGTTGGTGGGGATGGGATCAGAAGAGCAGGTGGTAGATTTCGAAGAGGAAAGAAGGCGAGCGGTTTCCTCCTCGGTGATGACAGGAAAGGAGGAGAAAGAGGCCTGGGTTGGTTGGGTGAGGGAGAGGGTTGCAGGGTGAAGAAGAGATGGCTTGGTAGTGAACTCAAGGTTGATCTTTTGCACCTTGTCGCGGAAGTAATCAGCCAGTGATTGAGGAGACAGCGAGGGTGGGGTGGGAGCGGAGGGCACTTTGAGGAGGGAGTTAAGGGTGGAGAAGAGATGACGGGGGTTGGAGCTGAGAGAATTGGTCAATCGGGTGTAGTAGTCCTGTTTGGCAAGAAAAAGGGAGGAGTGGAAGGAAGATAACATGAATTTGTAGTGAAGGAAATCTGAATGGGTACGGGATTTCCTCCAGAGGCGCTCAGCAGATCGGGCGCAGGAGCGAAGGTGACGGAAGCAAGGGGTCAGCCAGGGCTGGGAATTAGTACGCTTTGTGGGACGGGAGGTGGAAGGTGCGAGGGTGTCCAGAGCAGAGGAGAGAGTGGCATTGTAAGTGGAGACAGCCTTGTTGACAGACTCGGAGGACATGATGGAGGGGAGGAGATTAGAAATATTAGAGGATAGGGTGGGAGGGTCGATAGCCTGGAGATTCCTGGAGGTAGTGGTTAAAGTTGGACGGGGCTGAGGGGGGGGGGGGGTGAAGAAGTGTGAAGGTGATTAGGTGATGATCGGAGAGAGGAAGAGTTGAAACATGGAAATCGGAGGGAGAGCTGGAAGAGGAGAGGACGAGGTCAAGACAATGGCCGTCTCGGTGAGTAGGGGTGGTGGAGCAAAGCTGGAGGTTGAAGGAGGATGTCAGAGTGAGGAACTGAGAAGTGCAAACAGGACTACTTTATTCATAGAAAGATAATACTACCTCATGATGTGTCATTATTTTTCCTCCCTGACAGCACTGGTTACAAATACCATACTGCTTTGGGATGCAAGTTTAAAACCAGGATTGATCAAATAGTGTCTCTCCAAAAACTGGATAATTTAGCAGCTTTGGCCTTATGGCTGGTGTATATATAGGCATCGAAATATTAAACATGCCGATAGTGGGTTACACACGTATACTATAACACCACCTGGGTGCCCAGGAGCCATTATAGAATGGGCTCCCAAGCATTCAGCCTTGGTGCATCTAAATGGAAACAACCAGTTATAGAATCACCCCAATAGTATACAGCAGGTGTTCTACTACTACTACTACTTAACATTTCTAGAGCGCTACTAGGGTTACGCAGCGCTGTACAGTTTAACAATGAAGGACAGTCCCTGCTCAAAGGAGCTTACAATCTAAAGGATGAAATGTCAAGTTAGGGCAGTCTAGATTTCCTGAATAGAGGTATGGTGGTTAGGTGCTGAAGGCGACATTGAAGAGATGGGCTTTGAGTAAGGATTTGAAGATGGGCAGGGAGGGGGCCTGGTGAATGGTCTCAGGGAGTTTATTCCAAGCATGGGGTGAGGCGAGGCAGAAAGGGCGGAGCCTGGAGTTGGCGGTGGTGGAGAAGGGTACTGAAAGGAGGGATTTGTCTTGAGAGCAGAGGTTATGGGTAGGAATGTAGAGGGAGATGAGGGTAGAGAGGTAAGGAGGGACTGCAGATTGAGTGCATTTGTAGGTTAGTAGGAGAAGCTTGAACTGTATGTGGTACCTAATCGGAAGCCAGAGGAGAGGGGTGATATGAGTATATTGGTCCATGCGGAAGATAAGACGTGCAGCAGAGGTCTGAATGGACTGAAGGGGGAATAGATGGCTAAGTGGGAGGCCAGTGAGGAGTAGGTTGCAGTAGTCAAGGCGAGAGGTAATGAGAGAGTGGATGAGAGTTCGGGTGGTGTGCTCAGAGAGGAAAGGGCGAATTTTGCTAATGTTATAGAGGAAGAAGCGACAGGTCTTGGCTATCTGCTGGATATGCGCAGAGAAGGAGAGGGAGGAGTCAAAGATGACTCCGAGGTTGCGGGCAGATGAGACAGGGAGGATGAGGGTGTTATCAACTGAGATAGAGAGTGGAGGGAGAGGAGAAGTGGGTTTGGGTGGGAAGACAATAAGTTCGGTCTTGGCCATGTTCAGTTTCAGGAGGCAGTTGGACATCCAGGCAGCAATGTCGGATAAGCAGGCCGATACCTTGACCTGGGTTTCCGCAGTGATGTCTGGTGTGGAGAGATAAAGCTGGGTGTCGTCGGCATAAAGATGATATTAGAAACCGTGGGATGAGATCAGGGAGCCCAGGGAAGAGGTGTAAATTGAAAAAAGAAGGGGTCCAAGGACAGATCCCTGAGGAACTCCAACAGAGAGCGGGATGGGGGTGGAGGAAGAACCATGAGAATGTACTCTAAGGTACGGTGGGAGAGATAAGAGGAGAACCAGGAGAGGACAGAGCCCTGGAACCCAAATGAGGACAATGTGGCAAGAAGTAAGTTGTGATTGACAGTGTCAAAGGCGGCGGATAGGTCGAGGAGGATGAGAATGGAGTAGTGGCCTTTGGATTTGGCAAGGAACAGGTCATTGCAGACTTTAGATAGTGCCGTTTCTGTCAAGTGTAGGGGGCGAAAGCCGGATTGAAGCAGATCGAGGATGGCATGAGAGGAGAGAAAATCAAGGCAACGGCTATGAACGGCGCGGCACGTTCAAGTATCTTGGAGAGGAAGAGTAGGAGGGAAATTGGGCGGTAGTTGGAGGGACAGGTAGGGTCAAGCGATGGTTTTATGAGGAGTGGTGTGACTACAGCATGCTTGAATGTGTCAGGGACAGTTACAGTGGAGAGAGAAAGATTGAGAATATGACAGATGGGGGGGGGGGGGGTTACAGTAGGAGAGATGGAGTTGAGTAGGTGGTGGGGATGGGGTCAACCCAGTCCTCGGAACACACCTAGACAGTCAGGTTTTCAGGATACCCACAATGAATATGCGTGATATATGTTTGCATACAATAGAGGTAGTGCATGCAAATTTATTTCATGAATATTCACTGTGGGTATCCTGAAAACCTGACTGGCTAGTTGTGACCCGAGGACTGGGTTGAGAACACGTGGCGTACAGTGTAGTGCCACTGAAAATTCAAATACTCTGCGCAACACAATCTAAATATTGTCAGGGCAGAGCCGGGACATTTGAATATTGGCCCATATATTGGTATTGTTCCTCTGTCCCCTTCTAGTCTGCCTTTAGCAGAGTTTGGCTTGGTCTGACCCTGCTGACTTGGAGGCACCCTACTAATCCATTTAAAGACTGCCTCAGATGTGAAAAACAAAAACTGGATGAATGACCCTTTTATTTATTCTACAGAACTACTACTACTACTTAACATTTCTAGAGCGCTACTAGGGTTACGCAGCGCTGTACAGTTTAACAAAGAAGGACAGTCCCTGCTCAATGAATTACCCTTTTATTTATTCTACAGAAGAAACAATTGTGTACATTCAGAGAAATGAAATAAAAGTTGCCATTGAACTATAAATAAATCAAAGCTTTGACCAAAGAGCCATTGCAATTCTAGAATATGCATTTTTTTCTGTTAATAATAGTGTGTAATGTTGCACAATAGTAAGCACGAGTGCACAATAGTATACACATTTGCTTACTAGTGCACTGTACTGATCAGTAGTGCATATTAATGCACAAAAATGTGTATTATTTACCTATAGATGCACTACTGAAGAATAGCACATACTATTACATCATAGGGCACACTATTTGAGCAAAAGTGCACACTTTGGACAATATGCCCTGAAAAGAGAAAACAAAAAAGCCAAACATAATGAAAAATCCCATAAATGACGCAGGAAACTAAACAAAATAATTTTTTTTTGGCCTGCACACAGAAATTGTCAACCCTTAAGTTAAAGCATTTAAAAATCTTAAAGATGTTCCGGCCGATATTCAGCGCTATTTAACCAGGCCAGGAACGGCACCAGGATGGTTAAATAGCACTTAGCTGGCTAAGTGCTAATATTCAGTGTGAGATAGGCGATTATCTCTGCTGAATATTAGCGCTAAAAGCATAGCAGTTAACCAGCTATAACCAGCTAGCTGTGAATATTCAGAGCTTCTCCAGATATGTTTAGCGGCCAAATCAGACTTCCTAAATAACAATCCTATCTTTGGCCACTAAAACCTTAACCAGCCTGCGCTGAATATTAATTTGGCTGGTTAAGTTTAAGCTGGCCAAAAAAAAGGATATTCAATTCCAGTCACCAGAAATGACCCGGTATTGAATATCTGGGATCAGTGCTAATCACAGCACTTAGCCGGCCTGCCTCCTGTGGGCTGAATATTGGCCAGGCTATAGGTAAGCTACTGAAATTACATAGATCCCCTTTTCAACTTTTCTTCTGGTGTCTTGACATCTGAAGATGAAGGACTATTGGGCTCATTTTTGAAAGAGAAGGACGTCCATCTTTCGACATAAAACGGAAGATGGACGTCCTTCTCCCAGGGATGTCCAAATCGGTATAATCGAAACCCGATTTTGGACGACTCTAGCAGAAGACCGTCGCAAGGACATCCAAAGTTCAAGGGGGTGTGCCGGAGGCTTAGTGAAGGCAGGACTTGGGCATGTCTAACACTTGGATGTCTTTGACCCATAATCGAAAAAAACAAGGACGTCCCTGACGAACACTTGGACGTTTTCACCTGGAACTGTTTTTCTTACGAATAAGGCACAAAAAGGTGCCTGAAATGACCTGATGACCACTGGAGAGAATCGGGGATGACCTCCCCTTACTCCCCCAGTGGTCACTAACCTCCTCCCACCCTCAGAAAATATCTTTAAAAATATGTCATGCTAGCCTCTATGCCAGGTCCATGACAGCGGTATGCAGGTCCCTGGAGCAGTTTTAGTGGGTACTGCAGTGCACTTCAGACAGGCAGACCCAGGCCCATACCCCCCCCCCCCCCTACCTGTTACATTTGTGGAGGAAACAGCGAGCTCTGCAAAACCCACCACAAATCCAGTGTATCCATATATAAGTGCCCCCTTCACCCGTAAGGGCTATGGAGTGGTGTACAGTTGTGGGTTGTGGGTTTTGGGGTTTTTTGAGGGGAGGGGCTCATCACACAAGGTAAGGGAGCTATGTTCCTGGGAACATGAAGTCCACTGCAGTGCCCCCTAGGGTGCCTGGTAGGTGTCCTGGCATGTCAGGGGGACCAGGGCACTACAAATACTGGCTCCTCCCACGCCCAAATGACTTGCATTAGGACATTTTTGACATGGACATCTTTGGTTTCGAAAATCGTCGAAAATCAAAAATGTTCATGTCTAGGGAGGTCCAAATCTAGGGACATCCAAATTTAAGGATTTGAATGTCCCTGATGGCATTTTCGAAATGAAAGATGGACGTCCATCTTGTTTCGAAAATACGGGTTTACCCACCCCTGGATTTTGCCATTTTGCAAGGATGTCCAAATCGGAACTTGGACGTTCCTTTTGAAAATGCCCCTCCATGTGATCTTGGATTTTTATGTTGGTCCAATAGAAAGGATGTGGAATTAGGAACTAGGACGTCCAGGTCAGGACATGTATATTTCCCCGTGTTTCACAAAGGCTCTGATAAATGCAAAAATATTTGTAAAGACAACATGCTAGACTGCATGTCCCTGTTTCCCCATGTCCAGTGGGAACAGCAATTTTTTAAAGTTGCATGCGGGGAAGAAATGTGCAACTTTACCCCAGACGTATGTGGCAGCAGCCTTTTAAACTCACTGCTTGCTGCTCTAATAGGACTGGCCATAACATTTGAAGCTGTCATAGAGGCTAGTATGTACTGTTTCTTTCACATCTTTGGGGGGGAAGGAGGTCAGTGACCACTGGGGGAGCACGGGCGGAAATGCTTTAATCAATCCAGTGGTCATTTGGTCATTCAGGGCACCTTTCTGCGACTTAGTAGTGATTGAAATAGGTCTAGACCAAAAAGTCTAACTTTTAGCCCTGAATGTTTTTGCCTAGTTCCATTACGGCAGAAAAAAAAATCCAACATGGCCTCCAACACTCCCCCTTGTGATTTGGAGCACTACATATGAACTGCATAGAAAACCATCTTAAAAATGAGTGTGAAAATAGCTATTTGGATGTTTTGGCAAAAACAAAAAAAAAATCCATCTGCCGCTTTGTGCAGCTTTGTGGGAGTTTTTCCGTTTTGAGCCCCTAAACTTTATCTACTTGATATACTGATTTTCATTGTTGATGCAATATCATAGTGGATTGAACAGCCGATTGAATAATTTCTGCATTATTAAAATCACAATCAAATTGAGTAGGGCTGTTTTAGATATTTTTGGCCGGGTTCCATTCTTTTTCATGATTAGAACATTGCAATCCATACACTGATCACATACTATAAATATCAAAGCAGTACTTTGCATGATATTCTTCTAATAAAGAACATTTATTGTGTTCACTCTCTATTAAAAGTCAGGGAAGACAGCAAACTCCTCTGTTAGAGTAGGATAAAAAGTCTTTTGATTATACTGTAACACACGGTGATAAATCAGGCATAACAATATGTAAATCATGAGTGATTTGTTCAAAGTACTGCATGTTGTTGAGACATGTTTAGAAACCAGTTGCACTGCAGTACATATAGCACTTGAGTTTGTCTCACGCTTATTCTTGACTCCTGCAGTTTGGTTTCTCTCCCTGTTCATGGACTGCATGTCCATTTTTCTCCATGTCCAATTGAAGCAGCAATTTTAAAAAGCTACATGTGGGGAAGAAATGTATAACTTTACCCCAGATGTACGTGGCACCAACTTTTTAAACTCACTGTTTCCAACAGCATCCATCTCCCTCATTTCTCCACAATCCCCAGATTTTATAGTGTGTGAACTCTCAGAAGGTTAATATTGTGCCACTGGCCAATTGGATTGTTGCTTTGTTGGTTTTTGTTTTCTTTTTTCTTTGATGTTGACAGAGATTACAACGATGGCTATTCCAAAGCTGGAGATTTACCATTGTTGTGGCAGAAGTTATTCCTGAAGGCCTCAGCCATGTCTAAAACCAGTTCTAGCAGATATGCATTCCAAAAACTGACATATTCTCATCAATAAATAAAGTTTAATTTTCTACTTTTGTTGTCCGGTCATTTTATTTTTCCAATCATGTTGGTCCCAGTCTCTGGTTTATGCTTTCCTCTCACTCTGGCCATCAAAGCTCCAGAGGTGATATACTTTGTAATTAGGGCTTCTTTTCCCACCACTCATGCAGAAGGAGCACGCTTAAAGAACATATCGTGCTACTTAGTGTGCTCATTTGTGCACTTTTCTTTCTTTGTGTAACAGTGCTCTCTACTATGTTCTCTATTCATCCAGTCCCAGAACACTGGTGACACTGATCTTCTCTTACTGCAATGCATTCCTGTTCAAAGCAGGTACATTTCCATCAATGAGGGGTCCTTTTACTAAGGTGCATCGAAAAATGGCCTGTGCTGTTGTAGACGCATGTATTGGATGCACGCAGGTCCATTTTTCAGTGCGCCTGTAAAAAAGGCCTTTTTGGGGAACCAAAAATAGATGTGTGGCAAAATGAAAATTGGCATGCGTCCATTTTGGGCCTGGGACCTTACCGCCACCCATTCACTTAGCGGTAAGGTCTCACATGTTACCCAGGTGGTAATCGTCAGCGCATGTACAATGCCGATTACCACCCATAAAATGAAATTACCACCCGGGCCATGCGGTAGCCAGGCAGTAGTTCTGAATTGGTGCGCGTTGGGCACACATAGGGGCCAATATGGCTTAGTAAAAGAGCCTCTTAATTCCACTTTTAAAAGTCCAGTTTCCTGCTTCCTGCTTTATTCAGGATTTATCAATACTGGACTTCTCAATATTAGATCCCTGCATTCCAAATTTCTGATTGCTTATGTTTCGGTATCTCCATATAACTTCGATATAATTTGTTTAGTTGAAACTTGGCTCACAGATGCAGATATCTATTACTTGAACCTTACTTGCTCATTGAGTTACTTTTAATTCTTTCTCAATCGCCCCATAGGAAGGGCGGTGGCTTGGTAATTATATACACAGAGACACTTCCCCTGACCTTGTTAACAAACTGTTCATTGTCAGAGATTTAATGTCTGCCCCTTAGATTGCAGTGCTCCTCACCTTAAGATTTTTACTTAATTTACCAGACCCCATCTGTTACTAGTTCTTTTTACAAATGTTATAGGTTTATTTCACAGTACTTACTGAAAAATAATCATCCTTGAAGACTTTAACCTAAACATTAACAACCCTCAGAATTCACTTACAATAGACATTTTATCGTTTCTGCATGATTCTGAACTTCACCAACACATATCAGTTCCAAATCATCATGCAGGTTATGTGCTTGATTAGCCCATTTCTCAGGATGAGGAGATAAGGCAGTAAAATCTCTTCAGTTATTTCCAGTTCCTTACATGGATCATTGTTTTGAGGCTTTCATTTGGAATTCATATATCCTATGTAAGGTTTCTCCACAATTCCTACCTTTAAAAACTAGGAATTTGAGATCCCTTACTCTAGAACCCTTTGAGACTCATTTTGGAAACAGAAAAACATCCAAAATATGGCACAAAGCAGCAGATGGACATTTTTTTTCTCGCAAAAATGACCAAATTGCTATTTTTGAAACTCATTTTAAGATGTTTTTCTATACAGTTTGTCTAAATCTCAAGGGGGTATGTTGGAGACATGTTTTGGGAGGGATTAGGGTGGGCTTATGATTTGGATGTCTTTCTGTAATAGTGAAACATTGTAAAAATGACCAGGGAAACAAATAGGATGTTTTTTGCTAGACCTGTTCAATAACAACCAAGTGACAAAAATGTGCCAAAACTGGAAGCCTTTGACTCTCTTCATTATTTTACTAAAGTACATTTATGGGACTCTTTTTGTCTGCCTTAGAGATGCAGCTTCCAAATCTGGGTCCCAAATTGTTCTGTTTGACAGTGAATAAAAACTTGTACTTAGAACCAAACTAGATCCATGTCAACCACCATGTCTGGCATGGAGGTTGTCCATGTGTCACAAGAATTGGTGAGGGCAGTGTTCTGCCTCAGCAGCGTCTTGGAGTTGAATCATCATGTGGAAGGGAGAAATCCCTTCAACCCGCGGCAGTTTCTCTTGAGTCTATTTGGAAGGTTTTAATTGATCTCTCTGCTACAGTGAAGAAATCATCTGAAGAGTTAACTTTTCTTGTAACTAAAATTGATAATTTACCTCCAGCAGTAGAGGATTTAAAAAAAAAAAGACTCCTCAAGCCGTTTCCAGAAAGTGCATGATAATATTTAAGACCCTCCAGGATTTTCAAAGTGTGGTTGCAAAAGACAGAATAATAATGCTCCATAGGAAGACTGAAGAACTGGAAAATTTCAATCATTTGAATCTTAGGCTATTAAATTTTCCTCAAATCTCGGGGATTCTACCACTAGATATACTTAAGAAATATTTCATAGTTTTCTTCTGAATTAATTCCCCTTTTAAATAGGGTATTTTATGTGGATGTTTCCCAGAAGAAAGATCAGGGTGAAGTGCTAGTGGAGCACCCTAAGGAAAAACAGTTGGATTTGGCTCACATTTCAGAAATTCTTGAGGAATCAATTTCAGAAACAACTTTAAGGTCCACTCTGGTGACCTCATTTGTTTTCATACTAGGTCTGAATAATGTGAAGATCTATTTTCATCATTCACAGGTCCTTTTCTATGGACATAAAGTGTGGATTTATCCAGATGTGACCAAAGTGACTCAAGATTGTAGAAAGTCTTTTCTGGCTTTTAGACAAGAAACTAAATCTTGGAGCTACTTTTAAGTTGATGTATCCATGTAAATGTTTGGTTGCGGTATGGGGGGGGGGGGGGGGAGTCAAAATATGTCTTTCTTGCCCCTGAACATTTGAAATCTTTCCTGGAATTCAAGAAAGTTGTTAAATAACTGACTAGACTATATTATAGCAGCTGTGTATGGTGTTAAGGCCTTTAGTTTTGTATTTTCTTCTAATAGCATCTTCTTCTCCTTTTCTTAGCACACCCCTTACCTTTTTGTGGTCTAAGGAAGATTTTGCATGTATTGATTTAATCTTTTTCTTTTCTTAGCAGGGAGTTTTCTCCCAGCGTTGAAAGTTTCTTTCTGTGTTTCTGTAACAAGTATTATGCTTGTTGTAAATTTAATTAATAGTGTAAAAAAATTATTCTGGAGGACTCCTGGCAACTGGAGCCTATGACACACTTAAACCTTTTACTCTCAACCACCTCCAGGAGGGTAACCATTTCTCTGAAGCACTGTGTCACCACCTTTGGTGTTCTCTGCCTCCTGCCCCCCCCCCCCCCCCCCAACAATGATATTTATTTATTTATTATTAGGATTTATTTACCGCCTTTTTGAAGGAATTCACTCAAGGCGGTGTACTTGACTGAAGCACCGTCCAATTTCCTCAATCATAATTTGCTAACAAGGGCATCAGGGGTACTTGCCTGCCATCAAACAGAAGGAAGAGACTGGGGCTCAGCTTCAAAAATAGACTTCATCTTTGTAGTTTCTTTTTTATTGCTGCTATGTGGAATGGAGGATGGAATCCCCAGTCAAGTACCAGTGCCCACCCCTGAAACCATTGGGTGTTATATTTGCAAAGCATGCAGAAGGCCACTGTTCAAAAGATGGCTCAGCAGTTTTCCTCTGCTGGTGGTCTTCTAGCAGTGAAAGCATTCAGTAAAAAGTTCATGCCCAAGTGCTATAAAATGCAACCACCTCTCTGTTTGTTTTTAGGGGATTCCCTCTCTGCATACTTGGGAGCTGCTGTTGGAACTGGAACTGGGACTGAAAGTAGACCATAGCAAGGTCATCCCTGACACTCTCCAGTAACTGCTGTTCCTGAGAGGTATTCATGATCATGGAGGTATCACTTCCTTCTTCCTGTAGCTACTTTCTACCTATTATAGTAGGAAGTAACCTTATTCAAACCAGCTATTAAAATACCAATTGCACTAATCCCAGAAATCCCTCACATGATGATTCATCTAAATCAGTATCTGTCAAAATCTAGGTTTTACATTTCTCAGGAGGGAACATCTACTACAGCATTGTGCTGGTTTTATCTGCTGCCATTTTGCCTTTGCCTTCTACAGTATGTGTAAATAATAGCAGATAATTGATATTTCTACTTTTCAAAAAAATCTGGCTTTCCAGCTGCACCTCCCCTAAAAAAACAACAACAACAAACAAACAGATTTTAAAAACCTGTTGTATTGCTGCTAGTACTACTCTAGTTGTTGCTGCCCAGCCTTTCCTTCTCTGTTTCATTCTCGTGCCTACACCTTAGAACTGGATCAAGAGAGAAAAATGATTTCTCTAAGTTTCAGCATATTATGTAATGTGTAATGATGTAGAATATAATGAACACACCACACCGAGTACTAGAGAATAGACGTTCCAGTGTCTATAGTGTGAACCCACACAGCCCAAAGTTGGGCTGTGTGGGTTCACACTATAGACACTGGAAAGTCTCACTTTTCTGACACTCAGAATGAATGTTGACTTACTTGTAAAAGCATTAACTGTGCTCTTTTAGTTTCCTTTCCCCTTTGACTCTGCTATTTTCTACAAATGTGCATTTATTTGAAATGACACAAGAAATGTGTGTCTGCGTCAGTGACCTCCTGGTCAGAATACTACAGAGGTAACTTTAAACAATCCAGGCACATAAGACTTAAGAAAGTGAAATATGTTGACATCTACCTGACAGGACTTAACAAGGATCTGGATTTCCTATTATTATAAACCATAAAATTATACTGTTTTATCACAATTTCATTACTCTTTCATCTTTCCATGTCTCTTATTCTTCCCATTCCCCACCTCACCCCCACCGTATCTTTCCCTCAAAACTGTCATTGGAATGCTTTCCATGTCTCACTTGATCCTGCTCTTTTTAACATTTTTAAAAACGATGCTATGGAAGGGTTGTCTAGTAAAATGTTACTCTTTCCAATGATAACAAAAGCTGCAATAGGGTAGACACCCCAGATGGTGTGGATAACATGAGGAAGGTTCTAGCAAACCTTGACGAATGGTTCAGAATTTGTCAACTAAGATTTAATGCTAAAAAATTCAGGGTCATGTGTTTGGGCTACAAAACCTTGAGGGAGCAGTACGGTTTAGAGAGTGAGGTACTTCTGGGTTTTATAGAGGATTGAGACTTGGGCATGATCATATGTGATGATCTTAAGGTGGCCAAACATGTAGAAAAGCCAGAAGGATGCTTGGGTGCAATTTTGAAAAAGAGTTCCAGGGGTGATCTGGGAAATTACAGAGTGGTAAGCCTGACATCTGTGCCAGGCAGAATAGTAGAAACTATTATAATGAATAAAATTATAGAACACATAGACAAACATGGTTTAATGGGACAGAGTCAGGTTGGATTCAGACAAGAGAAGTCTTGCCTCACCAATATGCTTCATTTCTTTGAAGGTGTGAATAAACATGTCAATAAAGCTGAGCCGGTTGATGTAATGTATCTAGATTTTCAGAAAGCTTTTGAGAGATTCCTGAGAAAATTAGAGTCATGGGATAGGAGGCAGTGTTCTGGTGTGGATTAGGAATTGGTTATTGGAAGAAAACAGAGGGTATGGTTAAATGGTCATTTCTTCTCAATGAAGGAGGGTGAATAATGGAGTACTGCAGGGATCAGTACTGGGATTAGTGCTATTTAACATATTTATAAATGATCTGCATATCGGAACAACGAGTGAGGTAATTAAATTTGCAGATGACACAAAACTATTCAAAGTTGTCAAAACACATGCAGATTGTGAAAAATTGCAGGAAGACCTTAGGAAAGTGGTGTGACCTCACCTTAAGTATTGTGTTCAGTTCTAGTCACTGTATCTCAAAAAAGATATAGCGGAATTAGAAAACTTTCAAAGAAGAGCACTAAATTGATAGAGGGGATGGAACTGCTCCCATATGAGGAAAGGCTAAAGAAGTTAGGGATCTTCAGCTTTGAAAAGAGATGGCTCAGGGGTTCTTAACCAATACAAATAAATATAAAGATAAACATTGTGTCCTTTCCTTATTCAAATTCAAATATATCCATTATTTGAGCACAATATCAGTTTTTCAGGGCCTTCTCCTTCACTGTCAGATTGCTGGATTGGTGCTGGCAGCAAGATGTTGGGGAGGGGCACGCCTGGGCATCATTGGGGCTGAACACTCTTAAAGAAGCTCAACCCTGCTTATAATGCATTCACAACATGATGCCTTGTTCCTGGTTCCTGCTAGCCTTGTTCCTGATTGCTGCTAAAGCCTTGCTCCTAGCTCCTGCTAAGCGTTATTCCTGATTCCTACTGAGTCTTGTTCCTGTTCTGTGTTAAGCGTGCCAAACTCCTGAGTTCCAGCCATGCCGAGCTCCTGCATTCCAGCTGTGCCAAGCTTCTGAGTTCCAGCCATACTAATTCTCGGGTTCCAGTCCCATCTGGATTTGGTTTCCTGCTTTATCCTCTCTCCCTGGGTAGGGTTACCATACTTCTGGATTTACCCGGACATGTCCTCTTTTTGAGGACATGTCCGGGTGTCCGGACGGGTTTTGGCCAGCCTGCCCATTTGTCCGGATTTCTGGACAAATGGGCGGGCTGACGTGCGTGCGGGCGGCGGACCTCCCCTCCCCTTACTCACGATCTTCCCTGGTGGTCTAGTGACTTTGGGGCAGGAAAGAGCCCCCACTTTCCTGCTCGGCACGCTGCTCTGCATCCTGTATGCTGCCTGTGACGGTCTTGGCGAGATTCAAAATGGCCGCCAAGAATTGAAGTCTTGCGAGGCCACTTCAATTCTCGGCGGCCATTTTGAATCTCGCCGAGACCATCACAGGCAGCATACAGGATGCAGAGCAGCGCTCCGGGCAGGAAAGAGGGGGCTCTTTCCTGCCCCGAAAAAGTCACTAGACTACCAGGGAAGATAGTGAGTAAGGAGAGAGGTGGTGACGGGGCCGGGGGGAGGGGAGGTGAGGTGAGGTGAGGGGGTGACCAGGTGGAGGGAAAAATGCGACATGGGGCGGGGCTAGATGTGAAAGGGGCAGGGCTAGGTGTGACAAAGGGCGGGGAGAGAGTGTGAAATGGGCGGGGCATGGGCAGGGCAAGTGTCCTCTTTTTTTTAAGGACAAAAAATGGTAACCCTATCCCTGGGCCTTTGAGGTGATCTGTATGCCACAGTCAGGCCTACAACTGGGGTCCAAGGACTCACAACTATAAAACACAACAGCTTGCGAAGGCCATGAGCTTGACAGAATCACCAGCCTTACAGTTGCTACAACAGCTTATGCTCCAGCTACAGCAACTATCCAGAGCCTTTCAAACTCTGACCCATTAGATGGACAATGTTCGAAGACCAGACATAGCCCCAGCGGCAGCCATGTTCCCTGTTGCAGAGTCTGGATCGGCCATTCTCTGGTTGCATAGGGATTTGTGCTGCTCCACCAACATGCTGGGGATTTCTGAATCAATGACAAATTGTCTTTAAATTACAAGCCAGAGACTTTGCACTAGATAGGGCCAAAGTGGCCTATATTATTTCCCTCCCTACTGGTCCTGCACTTGCATGTGCCTCCCCTATCTGGTAGAGAAATGGCCTGATACTGAATAACATGGCAGAGTTTGTGACCCACTTTCATAGGATTTTCAAGGAGCCTGGTAAGGTCCCTTCAGCGGCCACAGAGCTACTGAACCTACGACAGGCATCATAGACCATCGGAGATTATGCCATTCAGTTCTATACCCTGGTGGCAGAACTAGAATAGAATAATGAAAGCCTAGCCACCATGTTCTGGCAAGGGGTGTCCTCCCCAATTAAGGATTTCTTCCTATCTCTCCCATCACACTTTTAGTGTATGGTCTAGTGAATCCTCCTTCACTTCTATCCCACTTTTCAGTTGGTGTACCTCAGGGTCTGTCTTGGGATCTCTTCTTTTCTCCATCTATACTTATTCTCTTTGTGCTCTGATCTCCTCCCATGGTTTTCATTATGACCTTTATGCTGATGACTCTCAGATCTACCTCTCCACACCAGAAATTTGAGCAGGAATTCAGGCCCAAATCTCAACCTGCCTGACAATGCTGCTAGGATGTCTCACTGCCATCTGAAACTACAATGGCCAAGACTGAGCTTTTTATCTTTTCCCCCTAAACTCACCTCTCCTCCTCCCCATTCTTTATCTCTGTGGACAACAATCTCGTCCTCCTTGTCTCATCAGCTTGTTACCTTGGCATCATCATTGACTCCTTTCTCTTTCTGTGCACATATCCAAAAGATTCCTAAAACCTGTTGTTTCTTTCTCTATAATATGACCAAAATTTGTTGTTTCCTTTCTGAGCACATTACCAAAACTCTTACCCACACTCAGGTGGTGGAGATGAAAACGGTAACGGAATTCAAGCATGCGTGGGACAGGCATAAAGGAATCCTGTGCAGAAGGAATGGATCCACAGAAGCTTAGCTGAAATTGGGTGACGGGGGGAAGAGGGGTTGGTGGTTGAGAGGCTAGGATGGGGGAGGGCAGACTTATATGGGGTCTGTGCCGGAGCCGGTGATGGGAGGCGGGACTGGTGGTTGGGAGGCGGGAAATACTGCTGCACAGACTTATACGGTCTGTGCCCTGAAAAAGACAGGTACAAATCAAGGTAAGGTATACACATATGAGTTTATCGTGGGCAGACTAGATGGACCGTGCAGGTCTTTTTCTGCCGTCATCTACTATGTTACTATGTTACTATATCACCCCACGCTTAAACTACTGCAACTTGCCTCTCACAGGTCTCCCACTAAGCCATCTCACTTCCCTTCAATCCATTCAAATGTCTGCTGTACAACTCATATTTTACCACTAGGCTGATATTAGCCCTCTCCTCAAGTCTCTTCACTGGCTCTCTATCCATTTCCACATACAATTCAAACTCCTCTTATTGACTTACAATTGCATTCACTCTGCAGCTCCTCAGTACCTCTCCATTCTTATCTCTCCCTACACTCCTCCCCAGGAACTCCATTCATTGGGTAAATCTCTCTTATCTGTACCCTTCTCCTCCACTGCCAACTCCAGACTCCATTCCTTGTATCTTGCTACACCATATGCCTGGAATAGACTTCCTGAATCAGTATGTCAAGCTCCAGCTCAGACCAAATTCAAATCTAGGCTAAAAGCTCACCTTTTTGAGGCTGTTTTTAACTCCTTATTCCCTTGTTCAGTACCCATATCTGCTTTTCATTCCCACCATAAGCAATTCCCTTTCCCTTATTTGTTCTGTTTGTCTGTCTTGATTAGATTGTAAGCTCTGTCGAGCACAGACTTCCTCTTGCATGTTCTGCATTGTGTATATCTAGTAGTGTAATAGAAATGATAAATTGTAGTAGTAGTATATGAGGAACTGGTCTAAGTTACAGGGTGTTCAGCAAGCTAATCCAGGTGCAAAGTGAGTGTATGTTCAGTCACCACATGTATTAAAGGCTTGGAAGAAGAGCCAGGCTTGCTCCTGCTTTCTGAAGTAGAGATAGTCTTGAGATATGACGAAGTTTCTCTTTCATGTTTTCATTTTCATTTATTACCACTTATATTCCACATTATCCAAAAATATACTTTCAGTTCAAAATGGCTTACATTCTACATAAACTAAATACAAAAAGCAGCATAAAAATACAATAAAATCAGATTTTAAAAGTCTATCATATCAGAAACAATCAAAATATATGATCAAATCATATAGAAATCAGAGCTTACCATCAACACTGTTGACCCTTTAGCTATAAAAAAAATTTCTAAAAAGAAAAGTTTTCAACCCTTTATGAAACAACAAATAATCCTTAGGAAGCAAATTCCACCATTTTGATTCCTGATAACCAAACCCAGCCAATGAGATTTTATAAACCATGTTCTTACAACTATAGGAATGTACAGTTAAATATTCCCTAGAACAAATTATAGCATTTTGGGCAGGAAGATCAACTAAACTTTGCATATAATCTTCAGCACTCTACGATTGTACTTTTAAATTTACTACGATTTCTCAGCCATTGGCCCCTTTTTTGTATACAATTCATTTTCACACACCACTGGGCCATCGCTAGTCTTTTTACTACTACTACTACTACTACTACTTATAGAAATATAGCGCTACAAGCCTCGTGCCTGGTTTTACCACTTTCCTTTGCCAGATTTTACTATTCAACCTTGAATCACAACTACGTTAAGACTCCTGAGGCAGGCACTATTGCCAAAACACAGTACCATGTCGAGTCAACTTCAGTAAAGGACCCATTTTTTACATTTCCTTCTTGTCTCCTTTGGTTTTTGGAAGAGTCTTGTTGATCATTCTACTTCCTTGCTCCTGTATTGCATATAATCTGGAGCCATACCCGCCCCCCCCCCCCCCCCCCCAAAAAAAAAAAAAAAAAATTGTAGATAAATGCATAGAGCTTAAAAATAGAATGAGCCTTTATTGGGAGCCAGTGTAATGTGCACAACAGAGGTGTTGTATTCTCATAGCTTGAGACCCTAGAAATCAAATGAGATGATATACTTTATTTATTTGGATTTTGCTCACACCTTTTTCAGTAGTAGCTCAAGATGAGTTACATTCAGGTATACTGGGTGTTTTGCTGTCCCTGAAGGGCTAGGAATCTAAGTTCGTATCTAGGGCAGTGGAGGGTTAAGTGACTTGCTCAAGATCTCAAGGAATAGCAGTGGGATTTGAACCAAGCACCTCTGGATGTCAAGACAAGTGTTCTAATCACTAGGCCACTCTTCTACTCCCTGTTCTGTGCCATCCAGGGGCGTTGCCAGACAATAGATTTTGGGTAGGCCTAGGCAAGAAGTGGATGGGCACCAAGTGTTCTCCCCCCCCCCCCCCCCCCACACACACACCCAAAAATGATCTCAGCTGACAGAAAAACGTTTCTTTCCACTTTGGCAGTCTGCAGCAGGCATGCGCAGGTGCTGGTATCATGGACAGTAGTGTTTTCATTGCCATCAGGAGGAAGTCTTCAGCTGGCAGAGCTTGGGATCCCCACCAGCTACCGCTAAACGTGTGCTACTGTTAGGTGGGTCTGAGCCCTAAGTGGGTGGGCCCCTGCCCACCCAGGCCCACCTGTGGCTACGCCACTGGTTCCATCTGCAATTTCTTTACCACAGTGTCTTTACGGCCCACATATTCTGCATTACAATAATCTACCTATGCTAGAACTAATGTCTGAACCAGCAATAAAAATGACTCGGTAGCAAAAAAAAAGACTTTATTCTCTTCAATTTCCAAAATATCCTAAAAATCTCTGGAAATAAATTCTAGAATGTGGGGGCTACTCCTGTGGAGGCTCACTGGTGGGTCTCACATCATACAATTTCTTTTGATGAGGGTACAGATAGTGATGCTCTACGAGAGGACCTTAGAAGTCTCAAAAGTGTGCAGAGAGCTAACTTATTCTTTAAGGGCCCTGTTTACTAAGCCGCATTGTAGGCGCTAACATTTTTAGCGTGCAATAGGAATATATGGGTGTCTTTAGCATTAGCACATGCTAAAAATTAGCACGCACTAAAAATGCTAGCACATCTTAGTACACAGGGCCCTAAGTACTGTATTATGCTGTTAATAAACTTTAAAGTTTTATGTTAAACTGTACTTGCTCTACATTGCTTTGTATGAATCTCTCCATAAAAAGGATTAATAAATCCCAGTAAATACATTAATTAGGAGGAAATTCTAGAGCAAAAGTTATGCACCTACTTTCCATAGTCTGTTAGTCGATTCTACAATAACATTTACTCATGTAAATCAGCATTAGCACATCTACATTTTGGTGTCTGCACTAAAACCAGGCCTACGGCTGACATAAATGCAAGAACCTAACATTTATGGTGTAAATTACAGTGTTCTCTAAACTAAAGGGCACTTTCACTAAGCTGTGTTAGGTGCTAATGTACACCTAATGCATCAAAAATGGCCTTACGCAGAATGCGCTAAAGTGTTTGCATTAGTTTTATCATCTAAGGGCCCTGTTTACTAAGGCGCGTTAGCATTTTTAACGCGCCTACAATTAGTGCATGCATTAACCATGTAGGTGCCTATAGGGATATTGTAGGCACGTATATGGTAACCCATATTCACTTGTTCAGAACCCTTATTTTATCATCCTCACTTTAATATTCCCTTATCTCTTGTTTGTCCTGTTTGTCTGTCCTAATTAGATTGTAAGCTCTGTCGAGCAGGGACTGTCTCTTCATGTTCAAGTGTACAGTGCTGCGTACGTCTAGTAGCGCTATAGAAATGATAAGTAATAGCAGTAGTAATGCGCATTAAAAATGTTAACATGCCTAAAATGCTGCTTATTAAACAGGGCCCTAAGCATGCTAAGCACGTGGTAACTATTTTTTTATTTTTTGGGAAGGGTCTGCATCAGAGGCGGAGAATGGGCATGGATGTGCTAATTAACTAGCATGTTGACATCACCGCCGTGCTAAGCGCATCCATAATGTGGGAGTCATTAGCGCCTCCTAAATAAGAGGATGTAAGTGCTCCCTCAGTAATGCTTTTCAGTGGTCACGTGCTAATGCTAACATTGGAGCATGACCATATATTGAACAAATGGGGGGGGGGGGGGAGAAGCCCTTTTTGGATGGCTGTGGTAAAAATAGGCTTAGCACGCGGGAAGGTCCTGTGTAAGGGCACATTCAGCCCATTTCTAAATGTAGCTTAGTAAAAGGGCACCTAACCCCTGAATTCTATAAAAGCCGCTTAAACTTTTGCATGCTAGTTTGGGTGCACACCCAATTTGCATGCAGAATTTAATTAAATAATGAGTCAATTAGCACTGATAATTGAGATAAGCAATTATTGGTGCTAATTGGATTTTATTAAAATTTGCATGCGCAAATTTAAGCACGGAATCCATGCATAAATTTTATGTGCAGGTCCAGAAAGGGGGTGTAGCCAAGGTAGGGTCATGGTCAGATCGGGGATGTTCCTTTATTTTATGCACATTGATATAAAATAAAGGGGATTCATACCTAATTTAGGCACAGGGATTTACAGCACAGTTTCACTGGTGTAAATGGTTGAGCCTAAATATAGTAGTGGTTCCCGGCACTAAGCAGTATTCTACAAACAACGCCTAACTTTAAGTGCCATTTATAGAATAGTGCTAAGTGCTATCTTTTTCAGCACTGATTTTTTTTAGGCACCATTTATACATTTAGAGGCAGATGCAGCAACCAAACGTAAAAAAATCTAAATCGTTAAAGTCCCTAACGATTTTAAAATAACGAAGAATGCACCAAAAAAAAAAGTCACACATGCTGAGATCGGTATTGAAACGTAGAATGTATCAAAGAATCACAATACACATCGTTAATCGGCCCCCAAATCATGCGCAGAGAAGCCAAGCGTTATGTTAGCTGCTCTGCACATGCCACAAACAGTCAAAACACAGTCAAAACACAAGCACATGGCTCCCAAATCAAAACAAAAATAAATAAAGGGTCGGGAGGGGGCAAAGGCGCTCGTCAGGAGCATCCTGTATGGCCGTCCTTGCCCCCCCCACCCGAGGTCGCCGTTCCCCCCTGCCCCACTTCCCCCTGCATTCTAAATTAAAAAGCAAACGTACCTTTAGCAGCCCCCGGCCCCCCTCCCTTCCTCACTACTCTGTCTCCCCTCAGCTCTGCCTCCCGACATCCTCCGCCCTGTGCCCCGCCCCCTCTTGGGGTCGTCGCCGCCATTCCCCTCCTCCATCGGGCCCCCCTCCCTCTTACCGGGCCCGTGCAGCGCCTCTCTCCTCTGTCCGAAGGCGCTGCACGGGCAAGAAGAAAGCTGATGCCTGCCTTCGCCCAGCTTCTGTCGCGCGTCTCTCTCCTCCTAGGCCCGCCCCTGTCTGATGTCGGTAACCTACGTAGGTTACTGACGTCAGACAGGGGCGGGCGCAGGAGGAGAGAGACGCGCGACCGAAGCTGTGCGAAAACAGGCATCAGCTTTCTTCTTGCCCGTGCAGCGCCTTCGGACAGAGGAGAGAGGCGCTGCACGGGCCCGGTAAGAGGGAGGGGGGCCCGATGGAGGAGGGAAATGGCGGCGGCGACCCCAAGAGGGTACGTTTTGCATTTCTTGGGTTTGTATTTGCAGAAATCTGTTCTGACAGAGTTGTCACATTTTTCTTTGAAAGAGAATGATGCTCTAGAATGTAGTCTTTACCTCCTAGTAGGTGTATCTCCCGGGCTTTTAAGCTAGGGCGTGGGATCAAGCTTAAATAAGCTTACCCACTGCAACTGATGGATGCAGGACAGGAAAGCGTTTCTGAAAAGTGCTGGCTTGTATCCAAGGAAGAGTCTGTCTCCAGTTTCAGCCTACTATGGCTTTTATCTTCTGTTTTCTTTAGCCCAACGGTTTCAAGCCCTCTGTACCTCTTACTGACCTCCTTTGGACCAATCACAGCGCTTTTAGCTCTGTTAATGCGCTGGGATTGGCTCAAAGTTTGTTTATTTTTTCACTTAATGATTTTTCCTGGCACAGAGCTGTCCTAACGAGAGGTCCAGACCTCTCGTTAGATTTCCTGCCTTTTTCCTGCGTAAAGGCAATCGGAAAAGGTTTGTGCATCTCGTTTCAATGGGGTTTTTACACTAAAAGGCTGTTCTAATTTGTTTGGGGAGCTGAACATGAGAGATACCTGGATAACTTCTGACAGCCACTGATAACCTGGATATTCAGTGCCAGTATCTGCATATGGCCGAGTGCTTAGTATCTGGTTCTAAATCAGCCCATGGCAACCTGTGATTGAAAAATAAAATGATCCTGTCACAGGCTGAATATTGACCAGATGGTCTTTTGTCTTTTTTCATGCCATGAAAACATGCATTAATGAAAACCCACTCACAGCAATTTTTATGTGATTCTTTTTAAGGTAAAATTAAAGATCTGTTTGCTGAAGGTTCTCTTCGACCAGACACTGTTCTAGTCCTGGTAAATGCTGTCTACTTCAAAGGAAAGTGGGAAAAGGAATTTAAAAAAGAAAATACAAGAGAAGCACAGTTCAAACTAAATAAGGTATTTACATAAAAGACACATGTTCTACCTCTGTTTGTGCAGTTCAAGTGTACCTTAAGGAGGCACAGGGAGAGAAGCATGATCTCTGGGCAGTAGAAGGCAATAACAAAAGTAATTACAGTATAGGTACAAATGATTATCTTTTTTGTATTATTAATATTATTTATTTTGAAGATTGTAACAATACAATAATAAAACAATCCAATTATACAGGAAAAAAAGTGCCAGGAAGGAAAAGAAATCTTGAAGAAAATACAAAAAAAAGAGAGAGAAAAACAATTAAGGTTGTGTTAATTGTATGGAAGTTGATAAGAAAAGATCACTTAAGATAAATGTTGCCATACTGAGATTGACCAATGGTCCATCAAGCCCTGCATCCTGTTTCCAACAGTGGCTAATCTAGGTTAAGGGTACCTGGCAAGATCAAAAAACAGTACAATACATTTTATGCTGCTTATCCTAGAAATAAGCAGTGGATTTTCCCCAAGTCCATCTTAATAATGGCTTATGGACTTTTCCTCTAGGAAGTTATCCAAACCTTTTGTAAACCCTGCTAAGCTAATTGCTTTAACTACATTCTTTAGCAACAAGTTTCAGAGTTTAATTACATGTTGAGTGAAGAAATATTTTTTCTAATTGTTTAAAGTTAGGATCTAAAATGCTGGATACTACGTGCAAATTTTCTATAGGTAATTATGTGCATTATTGCTGTTATACAATACTAGCATGTCTGCTCACACCTAACTGCTGGAAGTTATTCACATAGCTGACAGTGTTGTATAAACTTGAGCGCATAAATGCTGGGCATGCCCTGACCTGTTCATGCTTCTCCCAGGTCCACACCTCCTTGCAGTTAAGTGCTATGGATTTTGTGGGCTATGTAATTTCATCTGCCAACCAGAAACACCACAAAATCTGCATGATCATATCTAAACCTCCACTATCCAAGCAGCAAAGGACTCAAATACAAATCCACCTATGCAACCAGCTTTTCCTACCTAAGCGCACACTATGGAACTCATTGCCAAAAGCTTTAAAAACTACTCTCGACCACCTAAATTTTCGGAAAGCACTAAAGACAGACTTGTTCAGAAGAGCATACCCCACTGACCCAACATAAAAATACCGGTCACTTGCGATACAATATAACCAAAGGCCATAACGGACATTACATGACTCTTCTTCCCCCTTTTCCTCTCTAAGTTCCCCCCAACTGTTTCCTACCATACATATATACCTCATTATACCACAATATCACTTTGTATTCATTCATACTATGTATTTGTTCAAACCATAACCAGCTAACGCCGTTAACGGTTATATGTAAGCCACATTGAGCCTGCAAAAGGTGGGAGAATGTGGGATACAAATGTAACAAATAATAATAATAATCATTTACCACCAGCTGATTTTTAGCGCAAGCTAAAAACACTAGCATGGCTTTGTAAAAGACCCCCCAAATTTGTAGAATCCCAACTTAGTGCAGTTGCGCTCAAAACCGCAAATTAGTGCGAGTTCAGTTATTGGTTGTTAATGCACAGTAGTGCCTAATTAAGTTATTCATTTAACATCAGAGTCCACAATAATAGAAGTCAATAAAGATAATTAGCAACTAAAACTATAGAACTAAATTCTCAATTCAGCTCAAATAAATAAGGCAGGCTAATATGTTAATGTCTCCAATTATTAACTTATGAAAACAAATATATAAGGACAAATGTGTAGTTTTGAAAGAAGATGGCTGGAATAGTAAATGTGCAAAACTTATCTCTGAAAGAGTACAATGGATGTCAGAAAGAAGCAGACAAGAAAGAATATCAGGAAGATAGGATGGTGGTGTAACCTGAAGATATATTTTAAGGCTTTAGAGTAAGGAGATGAGACTTTTCAAGCAATGAAGGAAGACCTACAGAGGTGATACTGTAACACTGAGGAATGCTTTGAAAAAGATAAGGAAAAAACTGAAACACTAAACAACTGATGATCTTCAGTAATCAATGACAAAGGATTAGAGAAAGGCCAATGGTTATAGGAAGGTACTTAAAGAGATGTTGGCAGATCTACTCATGCATCTGTTCAATGAATGTTTAGCAACAAGAATGGTTCTGTGGAAAACAGGAAGGTTCAAAGATCTGGCAAACTGAGGATTTCCCCATATGCCTATATTAACTCCACAAAAAGATTTTGAAGCCAGGGGAGGGGTCAAGTATGAAGAATGAAATAAGACTATCAGCTCTGATTTCCAGCACTGAAGTGACTTATTTAAGTGCTTAAAGTTAAGTATGTAAACAGCAAGTCTAAATTTAAGGGTCTCAGTTCTAGGCTGTTAAAGTTAAACTCCTAAATTCAGCTGAAAGTAGGTGCCTAATTTACGGGCCTAACTTAGGGGGCCTTTTACCAAGCCATGGTAAAAAAAAACGGTCTGCAATAGTGTTGGTGCATGAGATTGCTGCATGCCAGGCCACTTTTTACCATGGTGAGGGAAAGGCATTTTTGAGTTGTTAATGGCTGTGCACTAATATCAAAATTACTGTGCAGCCATTTACTGCATGAGCCCTTCCTGCCACCTATTTAGCAGGCAGTAAGGGCTCATGTGCTAACATGGCAGTAATTGGGCAGCGCAGGGCAATGTGCCCGTGCTGCCTGATTACAGCCGGGAACACATACTCCCCACACTAGACAATAAAAATTATTTTCTAGCACAGGAAATGGCACACGACAACATACACTAAATCATCCTCAAAAAACCTAGAGGTCACACAAT
Organism: Microcaecilia unicolor; assembly: GCF_901765095.1. Lineage (NCBI taxonomy): Eukaryota > Metazoa > Chordata > Amphibia > Gymnophiona > Siphonopidae > Microcaecilia > Microcaecilia unicolor. Next base: position 154,465 of record NW_021963051.1, on the reverse strand, counting down.
CCCTAGAAATTCACCTGCAGACCAATTGCACAGGGCTGCCAAGGGGAGGAGCAGGGAAGCAAGTTTACCTGGGCCCAGCCTTCAAGGAGGGCCCTGAACCAACTATAGAAAAGCTGCCTTTTTCCAGCAATGCTGCAGCCAGCCTGACAGCCTTGCTCAGTCATATCCAGTGTCATTCCCTCCCTTCCAAAACCCCTCTCACAGGTCCTTTACTTACCTCGGAGTCATTGGCTGGCAGGCAGCAGCAATTGAGAGAGATTGCTCTGCTAGCCACAGGTCCTTCTTCCTGCCATGTCCTGCCTATGCTGAAACAGGAAGTTACTTCACAGGAGGCGGGTTGCTGCAGGAAGAAGTTCCCAGGCTGGCAGAGCAGTCTCTCTCAATCGTTGCTGCCTACTAGCCAATTACTTTACTTTTGACTGATGGTGTGATGGGCGGGGGGGAGTGACTGCGGTGGCGAGGAGGCACCAGGGAGTAGCAGTGGAGGGGCCCTGCAATTACATTTTAAAAAATGCCAAGATCACTTACCAGTCAACAATACATAGCTAGTAAAAAGAAACATTATTAACAAGCTCGGAATCAGTGAATGAAACAAGAATAAATAATCTATACACAACCTATAGGAAAAGCAAGGAGATACAGAGATATCACTATCTAGACCAGTGTTTCCCAGTTTGGTCCTGGAGTACCTCTTGCCAGTCAGGTTTTCAGGATATCTACAATGAATATGTATGGAAGAGATTTGCATATAGTGGAGGCAGTGTATGCAAATCAAGTTTATGCATATTCATTGTAGATATTCTGAAAGTCTGATTGGCAAGAGGTACTCCAGGACTGGACTTGGGAAACACTGATCTAGACAGTTTTCACATTGCTTTGCTAGTATCTGGGGAACTTCAGGATAAGTTTTCCTTACTATGGGGTATAGAGCAGGAAGAGGGCTTTGACACAGATTTGTAATCTCTGTTCTCTTAAACCAGGATTTCTGATAAATTCTGGGCTAGGTCTGTCTAGAACAGGTATTGTAAAACCCAGTGTGTTTTTTCTAGCAAAAAAGGTGCCGGTTCTCAAATGTTAGGCCACCCTTCAGGGGTGACATGATCACTGAGGGACCCACCCCACAATAGCCAGGCCCACTGCAACCAGTCACAGAATCTATGACAAGGCAGAATTGGTGTGTAGAGCCTGAGCTCATTCATTCAAACTTGGGGTCCGTGGGTCAATTTTAGCAGACAATGGAAAAGGTGCCGGTACTCAATACCTCCTCAAAAAAAGCTCTGGTAAAACCAATCCTAACCTAGGTCATGGGGCTTCCTGACCAAATTATACAGAATGTTGCAATCTTATAACTCCAGAAACATACTGTAATGTGCATTGTTCAGGCTTCACTCTGAGTTATAATGTTTTAAGCAGGGGTTTTGTTTGTGACAGTACGCACCAGTACAGCGTACCAGCATCTTTTTTTCTTTGCTTGCTCATCCTCCCATCTCTTGCCTCACTCCTGTGGCCACTGCTGCTTTTCCCAATGAGCAGCAGCAGCAGCAAGCATGGGGCTGCAGTGCTAGGACATGCGCTGTCGGCTCTGTGTGCTGATCCCCTGCCCCAGAACAAGAAATTGACATGACATTAGCAGAAGCGGAGCCAGGTTGACGGCGCGGGGGGAGCAAGAGCGGACTTCTGACGGCGCTGGCGCACATTTTCAATGCAACACTGAGAAAAAAAATAGGCGCCGGAGCTGGCAGAACTCCATTTGGGGGAGCGGCTGCTCCCCTGGCACCCCCCCTGGCTACGCCACTGGACATTAGAGGGGCAGGGAATCGGCAGAGCTGACAGTGCGCATCTGAGCACTACAGCCCTGCACTTTTAATCCTTGATCTGACCATTGCTGCTGCTCATTGGAAGAAGCAGCAGTGGCCGCAGTAGAGATGCTAGATGGGAGAGAGATGCTGCATGGGAAGAGAGGGGGAAAGGGGAGAAATGTTGGATGGCAAGAGAAAAGGGAAGATGCTGGATGAGGAACAGAGGGCAAAGGGAAAGATGCTGGATGGGGAGAGAGAGGGCAAGGGGAGAAATACAGGATGGGAGAGAAGGGGCAAGGGGAGAAATGCCAAATGGGAAAGAAGGGACAAGGGGAGAAATGCTGAATGGGCGAGAGGGGGCAAATGGAGAAATGCTGGATGGGAATAGAGGGGGCAAGGAAAGAAATGCTGAATGGCAGAGAGTTGGCAAGGGGAGAGATGCTGGATGGACAGGGCCGTGCCTAGGGTCTCTGGTGCCCCCCTGCAGACTATCGGTTGGCGCCCCCCCCCCCCCCGTCCCCCCCCCTCCCATCCCCATCCAGCAGAGCAGGAACAGAAGGGAGCAGGCAAGTAAGGAAAAAATAGCACTGTATGTATCCCTCATTGATAAGTCTCTGACTCTAAAGTTTAGCAATTTCATTAAAGCAAAATGTATTTTCACATATCACATCCTATCCAAGGAGAATGTTTTATATATGTCACCCGTCTGTGGTAAAACTTCACACAGTATCAAAATACCTCTAATATGTAGTCGTGCCAGCCGAGGAAACTAACTGTGCTCAGCTCACAAGAGACAGAGTGAACATAAAATAAAACTTCATCCTTAAAAGATAATATCGGATGAATGCATGAAGGTGAATATGAATTCCTGTGAATGGAATCAATTTGATTTACAATAAATCCAGATACTACTCCCTCATATATATAACAAAAAATGATTTAAGTGGAATGGAATTATTTGACTGTACTGGTAAATAGAAAGAAATACTCTATTGCATTCTAATCTCCTTTGCACCAAAGGATATAATTCAGATCAAATATTTATTTCAGATCAAATATTAAGGTTTCCTTGCTTACAGTCACTTAAATCTACCTAGCCTTTATATAGCTTATAGGATTTAAACACTCTTAAACTGAAATTCACCCTTTTCTATTCTTCATAAACTTCAAGTAATCCTGAAATATTCAGATCCTTTTCTCACTAGAGAAACTTCAATCGCCACCAATCTCTTTTCACTTATATTTTCTCATTTACCACAATCAGGCACTCTTTTATAACTTCAGTCAACAAACACAGGAAGTCACAGCTGGATGTCTCTCTTGGCAAAGGACAGCTCTCACTCTGTTCACTTCCCGGGCAGATTTCTTAACAGAAGCTGATCATCCAATCAGAGAGCTCTATTTGAATGCAGATTAACATACAGACACTCATGGGAATGTTTAGTGAAAAACACCGGACTAATTTGCATATGATTTAAACAAATCTGAGCATATGACAACCAAGTACAGACTCCCAGCACCTGAATTCTGCAATTAGATTTAAGGCAAATACTTTTAAAACTTATTTTTAGCACTTTTAAAATTTCAGGTTCTCTTTAATTTGAATGCTGTTTCAAGCTCTGAAACTCACCCTGACTGAGGAGCTAGCCCCAAACCGAAGCATAAATAGCAATCTGGTTGTATTCTCACGTAACTTGAAGAGCGTGCCTGCCTCAATTTTTACTGCTCCTTTGCATGAAAAGGGGAGTGCAGCGGAGATAGGAGAATCACAAGTTCAGGTGAAAGATTTTGCAAGTGAGCAGACGGACGGCAGGGCAGTGGCGCCCCTCGAAGGCAAGCGCCCTGCTGCGGCGCTTACCGCATCAGCACGGCCCTGTTGATGGAAAGAGAGAGGGCAAGGGAAGAAATGCTGAAAGGGGGAGAGGGAGCAAGGGGAGAGATGCTGGATGGCAATAGAGGAGGCAAGGGGAGAAATGCCAAATGAGAGAGAGGGGGCAAGTAGAGATATGCCAGATGGGGAGAGAGGGGACAAGTAGAGATATGCCAAATGGGGGGAGAGGGGCAAGGGGAGAGATGCTAGATGGGTAGAGATGGGGCAAAGGAAGAAATGTTAGATGGAGAGAGAGGGGGCATGGGGAGAGATGCTGAATGGGGAGAGAGGGGACAAGGGGAGAAATGCTAAATGGAAAACGGGAGGAGAGAGCGGGCAATGTTGGATAACTATAGGGAGGAGGGAGAGGGCAAAGCTGGATAGAAGTGGGGAGGAGAGAAAGGATCATACAACGGAAGTGGGGAAAAGAGAGGGGGAAATGCTGGATTGAAGTGGGGAAGAGAGAGGGGCAAGTTATAGGTACACAATGTCAAAAGAGGGAAATTGAAGATTGGATAGTAAGAAAGAGGCATAAAATCAAATCAAAGAAAGCTCAAAGGAAAAGGAGGAGAAAAAACTGACAAACAGGAAATTCCGGCAATAGAGTTAAGGGAAGACGAGGAATGTAGAAACTGGGCCCAACAAAATTGAAAAAAGTCTTTGATCAGACAACAAAGGTAGAAAAAAGAATTTTATTTTTAGTTTAAAATAAAGTAGTGTGGTAGTTGTGTTAATTTTTTGTTTTATTTCTAGTTCTTAATTTGTAATGTAGTGAATGGAATATGTCAGTTTTTGAAGTCTATATCTGCTGCCTTAGCTATACATGGGGAACATATTTTTGTTTTTCTAGTATTGTCCTGCATGCCAGAGTCTGGATTTGTGTGTGGGGGGGGGAGGGTCAGCTGATTTTTCTTGTTTACATATTTTATTTATGGTCACTCTTAGGGGTTCTTTTGTTGGACCTAGGTACTTTTGTACTATTTTCAATGATGACTTTTTATATGCTCTATGGCTGTTAAAATGAGTGTAGCTACTGTGGGGTGTGGCTACAGTAGGGGCAGAGCCATAACTAGTGACCCTGACCTTAAGGTTGGCCCTGTATGAGTACCTATACCTTTTTTCCTACAAAAAAAAGAAAGCACTGGTTTTAAGGTACAAAACATCTACAGACTAGTCCAGTGATGGGCAACCTTTTGAGCTTGGTGTGTCAAAATTCACCAAAAAACCGAGCATAACTCGGGTGGTGTGTCACTTCGAGAAAAAAACCATAATTTCGCGATATTTATAGTTTAAATAACAAAAATGTATAATTGTAATATAAAACTGTATTTAATAAACCAAAAACTAATTATTTAACTTACCTACTTAGTGACTTCTTTGTTCATCTGTCAGTCGGTTTCTTTTGTTGGTCTTGATATTATTTAACTTGTGTGGGGTGCCATGAACTAAGATAAGTGAGGGGGAGGGGGAATTCTTTAACTAATCTGCCTATTAGTGACTTTTTTGTTGCTGAATTTCATTGGCTAAATCTTCAATTGAAGGTTGGTATTTTGTACACTTCAAGCCCAAGCAAGCGCTACTAACTTCATCTGTCAATCTGTTTCTTTTGTTGGTTTTGATATTATTTAACGCTGAGAATAAGGTTTCACAAAAGTACGTAGAGGGAAAAATTGTGAGTAAAGCCATTGCTATATTTTTCAGGGTGCTAAAAGTGTCTGGTAATCGGATCCAGGCACTCCAAATTTCCTGGTAACTCAGATATTCTCTTAATAATTGCATCTTTATTCTGCATATCGTGAAATAGAACTGGTGCACATCTTAGGAGAGTTTCTTTAATAAATTCTCCCTCACTGAGTGCTTTTCCATGCTGAGCTATGGAGTGAGCAATGCTCAAACTTGCAGATGTTAAATTTGTAGAACCTTTTACAAATTTAAGGATGGAATTAGATTGGCTCTTATAAAAGTGTAGCTGCCTGGAAATGTATTCCTTCCTTTCATCCTCACTTTTTTTCAAGAGCTGGGAATGATTAGTTTCAAAATGTCTATTTATATTCCACGTTCTGCTTACTACCGTTTCAGTACATAGAACGCAAAATGATCTGCCATTTTTTTCTATAATGCCATACATCTCGGTCCATGTCTCTTGAAAGGGTCGGCTACTGCTACTACCACTTCCTTTACTTAACCTTGGTTTTTTATTTTTTGGGTTCTCCATCAGGGGGGCAGTGACAGAAGATAGAATTATAGATAGCCTGTTAGCCCTGCAGGCAATTAGGGGTTAACTAGCCTAACTGACCACCTTATGTAAATTAAGATGGCTGCCGCTATTTCTAATGGCAGGAAACGGCACCCATAGCACATGCCCTCGCCTCTCCCAGCCTCCCCCTCACCTATCTCAGTAATGATGGTCAATTACAAATCCACGACACCCCAGAACAGTAGATTGGATGATGGTTGCTGGTAATGGTGATCACAGGGCCCTCAGAGATGCGTCCCCCACAGCATTCCACTGCTCTCTGCTCTCTGCTCCGCCGGCCGGAAGTGAGGTCAAAGATCCCCTAACGGCCGTGCAGGAGCCGGGGCAGAGGGAGCAGCAGGGAAGGAAGCCAATAGGAGCGCACACGGCACCCCCCCCCCCCCAACGGGTAAACATGCACCGGGGGGGGTGTGATTTCGCCAGGGGGAGGAGGTCGCGCTGCACCGGGGGGGGGGGGCGCATCGGCGATCCGCCCCGGGTGTCAGCAAGGAACTCCGCTGCTTCTCTGTATGCGGCCACATGCGGCCGCGTGTCACCGAAAATGGCTACGCGTGTCAGTACTGACACGCGTGTCATAGGTTCGCCATCAGGGGACTAGTCTAAGGAAAAAGGAGTTAGGCTGCCATCTGTCCATCAGATCAAGGATTACAACAGAAAGTCTATGCACACATTGCAAAAACTCTTGTTCCACCACTTTGAGCTTTGGAAAATTTTTCTCCTTCACAGATAGCACAATTTTGTGTATAGTTTTGTATTTTACCAAAAATACTATTTACTGAGTAACTATGATACAAAATTGTGCAAAGAAATTGAGCACATAATAGAAGTACAGAAAAAATGTCCTTAACAAACCTGAATTCGCAGACACTAAAAGAATGAAAAATGAGGATTGTTTTTATTTTATTTTCATTAAGTGCTATTTTTGTACTAGGCTTGTTTACATGTAAGTCCCATTAGAAAACTAGTATGTGGTAGTTAACAAATAGTGGACAAAATTGTTGTCCATTTACTAGATTAGCCTCAATGTATTAAAATCTTTTAGCACTTTGGTTCTTAACACAATCCTTGGTGTTTAGACATGAAGACCTGAGGACCTGTTAAGGTCAGAACCAAGGACTGAGCCTAGAGATTTTTCACACTGCATGTCTATGATCCATTTGTTGCAGACTTTCAAAGGATCAAAATGCAGTGATGTAATAAATGAACCTGCCCAGCAGATGGTATCAACTTCCTTTCTACCTTCACTGTTATATATCAGATTATATCTAACACTTGTGTATATGAGCTATAATAGCACTGTGCTTTGTAAAATAAAATTGGTGAACAATTGCATTTTCAAGTAATGCTGAAGACATAATTGTGTTAGTATATACCACAGTCAGGCTCATTTTCGAAAGAGAAGGACGCCCATCTTTCGACACAAATCGGAAGATGGGCATCCTTTTCACAGGTTTGTCCAAATCGATATAACTGAAAGCCAATTTTGGATGTCCCCAACTGCTTTCCGTCACAGGGACGGCCAAAGTTCCCAGGGGCGTGTCAGAGACGTAGCGAAGGCGGGACTTGGGCATGCCTAACACTTGGACGTCCTCGACCCATAATGAAAAAAAAAGGGCATCCCTGATGAGCACTTGGACAACTTTATTTGGTCCTGTTTTTCTTACAACCAAGCCACAAAAAGGTGCCCAAACTGACCAGATGACCACTGGAGGGAATTGGGGATGACCTCCCCTTACTCCCCAAGTGGTCACAAACCCACTCCCACCCTCAAAAAATATCTTTAAAAATATTTTGTGCCAGCCTCTATGCCAGCCTCAAATGTCATACTGAGGTCCATCACAGCAGTATGCAGGTCCCTGGAGCAGTTTTAGTGGGTGCAGTGCACTTCAGGCAGGCGGACCCAGGCCCATCCTTCCCCCTACCTGTTACACTTGTGGTGGTAAATGTGAGCCCTCCAAAACCCACTGTACCCACATCTAAATGCCCCCCTTCACCCATAAGGGCTATGGTAGTGGTGTACAGTTGTGGGTAGTGGGTTTTGGGGGGGTTGGGGGGCTTAGCACACAATGTAAGGGAGCTATGTACCTGGGAGCAATTTCTGAAGTCCATTGCAGTGCCCCCTAGGGTGCCCGGTTGGTATCCTGGCATGTCAGGGGGACCAGTGCACTACAAATGCTGGCTCCTCCCACGTCCAAACAACTTGCATTTGGACATTTTTGACATGGACATCTTTGGTTTTGAAAATCACTGAAAGTCAAAGATGTCCATGTCTAGGGATGTCCAAATTCAAGGACATCCATGGTATTTTCGAAACGAAAGATGGACTCATCCATCTTTTTTTTTAAATACAGTTTTCCCTGCCCCCGGATTTGGACGTTTTACAAAGACATCCAAATCCAAACATAGATGTTTCTTTCGAAAATGCCCCTCAAGGTCAGCTAAAATTCTGTTCAATAAATCAGCAAAATAAGAAAGAAAAGAGACTTTGACCATTAGCCAAAACAGATGAGTTTCAGGTTAGAAAATGTCTTAGAAAATGTTTTCTCAACATGATAATAGACAAGAATAATTGCTAATATACTCTTGTCTATCTAAATCATTCTTTAAGCAACATGTAGACTGGAAAAGAAAACAATTGGCAACAGAAGCTTATCTTGGAGAAGTTTACCTTTCTTCTTAGGTCCCCTCAACTACAGATAAGCAGCTCAGTTAAAATTTATGTAGCCTTCTCACAAGATCAGTGGAAGACTGAGAGCTGCAAGTTTATCTCCCATAACCTAACAGTATTTTCTACTATTTTTTAGACTGAAGATATTAACCCTAAGTTTAACAAATCCACACTGGGAGGGGGCTGCTTATGACAGAGGGTCTTCTCATGCAAGGAGGAGGCTGGTAATATTGTGAGGGGAACGGTAAAACAGATTTTATGCTAATTATCCTAGAATATGCAGTGGATTTTCGGAAATCCATCTTAACAATGGCTCATGAACTTTTCCTTTTGGAAATTATCCAAACCATTTTTGAAAGCTAACTGCTTTTACCACATCAGAAAATAATGAGCGGTGTATTTCATTTCTGGAAGTACGGGTGGAGAAGAAGACCGATAGTTTTGCAACTACAGTGTTTTCTAAACCCACTGATCGAAACTCCTTTGTTGCACTTTTCAAGTATGTATCCTCTGCATATGAAAAAGAACATCCCTTTGACCCAATTTTTACGCTACCAGAGGATTTGCTCAATGGATCAGGAGTTTAAAAGCTGTATTAACGTATTAAGCCACAAATTGAAAGAGCGAGGTTACCCTGATCACTTAGTTAGGAGGGCAGCCAGAAGAGCGTGGTACAATCCGAGGGAGTCACTTCTACAATATAAAGCAGTTCAACAAGAAGAAGATATTTTACCGTTTGTAATTAAGTATAAAGCCAATACCACGAGATTCAGTAAAGTAGTAAGGAGACTTTTTGATTTATTAAAGACACATCCTGTGTTGGTGAACTCAAACATTCTGTTCTCCTATCAGACAGGTTCTAATTTGGGTGATCTTTTGAGCTCGAACAATGTTTGGTCCCCAAGAAAAGGACGCACAGCAGTGGGATCCCATAAGAAATGTGGCCACTGCTCAGTGTGTTATATTATGGAGGAAGAGAGTACTTTTACTCATTTAAAAATGGAGAAGAGATGCTTCTTGAAATCTAACACATCCTGTGAAACAGCGGAGGTGGTATATGTAATTAAATGTCCCTGCAATTTAATATATATTGGGCAGACCACAAGGAGTTTAAAAACAAGACTGATGGAGCACCGCTCTTGTCTGAAACTTGTAAAGCGGGAGGCTCCGTTAGTAACCCACTGTGAGACAGAGCATCATCAGTTCAACAGTTTATGATGTACAGTATTAGAGCATTTAAGTCCTTCACAAAGAAGAAGAGATATGAGTCGTACATTACGTCAAGCTGAACAGAAGTGGATATTTTTCTTTAACTCAACGGAACCCGATGGACTTAATATTCGGGTCGAGTGGTCAATGTTTTTTTGAGAGAGGTATCGCAAAATGAAATATAGAGTGTGCTTAGGGAACATGTGGTGGTTTTCCAATGATGGTGGATGAGCAACAGAAGATCAGTGACGTTGGAGGCCAGGACTACTGCTGAATGGTCGTTTTTGAAGTCGAAGAGGTGGAGTTAGATCTATTTATAGAGGGCTGGAGGTGTCTCGGTGTCAGTTACATGTTTGTTTTTCGAGTACAGTGGAGTCACAGGATTGATATTTGAGATGATGTACTGAACCCCTGATGCAGCGGAAGCGAAATGGAGACTCCCTGTTGGGTTAAAGCTGGTGATTTGTGGGACAGCGTAAACACGACAACGGAATTGAAGATAAGTGGTTTATGGCTGCAATCACCAGGATTGTAAAAATACAGGAGTGAGGTGATATTGTCCTATTACAAACTGCATAAATTGTACCGACTGGGATTCTGTGCTCTAAGGAATATATACACAGGTGTGTCACTGTGAGAGTAAAAAACAATTTGCAAGGAATACCGGGGAACACTGAGTAATTGTGGATTTTTTTTGAGCCAGATGATGGTGCGCCTGGCCCACGCCTTATAGTCTGTTTCTGGGCTGGCTGGGTGGCGTTACTGAGGCTTTTTTTTCTACCACTAAGTGTATGGTTGTGGTAAACTAGGGGTGACAGCTGTGGAGTTCATGGTTAATATACGCAGCAGTTGTGAAGCTGGGTTTTTGAGTTTCTAGTTAAAATTTAATGCCAAGAAGTGTAGAGTGATGCACTTGAGGTGCAGAAACCCGAAAGAGTGATACCGGATAGGAGGGGAGAGATTAGTAAGCTCAACTCAGGAGACAGACCTTGGGGTCTTGGTGTCTGAGGATCTAAAGGTGAAGAAACAATGCGACAAGGCGACGGCCGTGGCCAGAAGGATGCTAGGCTGCATAGAGAGGGGCATAATCAGAAGAAGAAAGGAGGTGTTGATGCCCCTCTACAATTCGTTGGTGAGGCCCCACTTGGAGTATTGTGTTCAGTTTTGGAGGTCATATCTTGCTAAAGATGTAAAAATACTGGAAGCAGTGCAAAGAAAAGCTACAAAAATGGTATGGGATTTGCGTTGCAAACCGTACATGGAGGGACTTGCTGACCTAAACATGTATACCTTGGAGGAAAGGAGAAACAGGGGTGACATGATACAGACGTTCAAATATTTGAAATGTATTAATCCGCAAATGAACCTTTTCCGGAGACGTAAGGCGGTAGAACTAGAGGACATGAATTGAGGTTGAAGGAGGGCAGACTCAGTACTAATATCAAGAAGTATTTTTTCACGGAGAGGCTAGTGGATATGTGGAATGCCCTCCTGTGGGAGGTGGTGGAGATGAAAATGGTAATGGAATTCAAACATGCATGGGATAAACTCAAAGGAATCCTGATTAGGAAAAATGGTAATTGGGAAACAAAACAGGAGCTAGGCAGACTTCTACGGTCTACACCGTGATTGTGCCTGAATAGCTAGGGATGGGCTGGAGTGTAAATTTTAAGGGGCTTCGACGTTAGCTTCAGAACTTAGTACAAGAACAGTACTGGGCAGACTTCTATGGTCTGTGCCCTGAGAAAGGCAAGGACAAATCAAACTTGGTTATGCATATAAATTATCACATACCATGTAAAATGAGTTTATGTTGTTGGGAAGACTGGATGGACCGTACAGGTCTTTATCTGCCATCATTTACTATGTTACTATGTTTACATTCCATTAGCCAGTGAAAATCTCGATACATAAGAGAAACGCTATGAAAGCACCCAATCCTAATAATCAATCTAATAGCTGTATTCTGCATCAACTGTAGGTGTTTTAACTGCTTTACTGAAACACGAGAATAAAGTGAATTACAATAATCCAGTTGTAGCGGAAAGACAGCTCCCAAATCATGTCTCCTTCTCCCAGCTCCCTTCCCCCATCATAGCCCATACTCTTTCTAATTTCCTCTCACCCTCACAGCTCCACTTCCCACCATCACTCAGCCACTCTTCTCTTTAGAGCTTTCAGACATTTCCAGCTCTTTGCAGCAGCATTCCCACTCCCAACCAATAGCTCCTTTCAATTCCCTTTACCGCTTCTTAGCCTCCTCTATTCTTCTCTCCACAGGTCCACTACCAGTGTCTGTCGTGATCTACCAGTTCCTTTTACAGCAGCATTCTCAGTCCGAGACAATAACTCTTTCCTATTCCTCTCCCTTCAGCTCCACCCTCAGTCTGTCCCCATTACCCATCCATTCTTCCCTATATAGATCCTTTCTGCCTCTCTCAGCCCTTCACAGCAGAATTCTCTTTCCTTGTCAGAAACCCATTTCAATCTCCTTTATCCCTTCCTAGACCTCTCTACTCCTTTCCTAACAACTCCACTCCCAGTGCATATCCCTATCCACCCAGCCCCTCTCCCCCTTACATTTCCTTTATGTTTCTTCTATCCTTTTATAGTAGAATTATCTCTCCTAGGCAACAACCCCTTTCAATTCACTTACCCCTTTTTATTTCTTGCTCCATGGCTCCATTCCCAGCACATGTTCTCATCACCCAGCTCCCCTCCCCTTACAGCTACTTTCTGCCACCTCCAGCTCTTCAAAGATGTATTCTGTCTCCAAGCCAGTAACCACTTCCAAACCCCTTCACCCTCTCTCTCTCTCCTTCTCTTCTGTAGCCCATTGGTCAGATATTTCAGCCAATAGGCTACAGAGTGTAACCAAAGGTTAATTATCTCCCTGGTGGGTGAAGGAGGTTTCTGGGTGGCTCCAGAGTTAAGGTCCAATTTAATCACAGATTTGTGCATCCAGCCTGCCTGCAGTCATTTTGGACCATGAGGGAAAGCAGGGCAGGATGATCCAGGAAAGGCTTATTTGGGCCTAGTCCTGAGCCAGCAAACATCATTGCATGCATGCAGAATGACACATATATGCACGGTATTGCTCCACAAAGGAACCTTGATAGAAACAGCAGTTGGGAAAAAAATAGTAGAAGCTGAATAGTAAGGATGTACTGTGAAGTGTATCTGTGAGAGAATATTGAGTGGATAAACATTTCAAGTGAAAGTTGATGATTTTGAGAGTAAAATGAAGTTTAAGTGACTGAGAATTGTGAGAAAAGTGGAAAAGAAAATTATTTGAAAATTTAACATATTTTTGAAATGAGAGATGGATTTAGGGATAAACTGTATCTGAAGCTATTTGAGGTTTAAAAATATATGATAGATAATTAACTCATAACTTTCTATGAATATTTAGAAGTAGTGTCTGTCAATTTTGAGATAGGTTTTATTCTGACAGACTTCAGTTAAAGGAATTTAAGAGTCCTTTTAATAATCTGTGGTAAGCACTAGCATGCTCATTGCAGCTTAAAAGGGCATACTGCAGGGCACTGAAGTATCCCATGGTAAGATTCAAATATGCGCATTACCCACACACTAAAAAATATTTACAATTTTTTTCACTGAGGGTGCATGTCTGGGGGTGGGGAGTAAGCACATCTGTGTTAATCAGCATGTCGGCATTGCCATGTGCTGATTACTATGGGGCAGTGGCGTAGCCACAAGTGGGCCTGGGTGGGCCAGGGCCCACCCACTTAGGGCTCAGACCCACCCAACAGTAGCACACATTTAATGGTAGCTGGTGGAGATCCCAAGCTCTACCAGCTGAAGACTTCCCCCTGATGGTAAGAAAAATGCTAGTCTCCACGCTACCGGCACCTGCACATGCTCAGTTTTCAGCGCATGCCTGCTGCAGACTGCCAAGGTGGAAAGAAGCGTTTTCTCACCAGCTGAGATATTTTTTGCTTTGGGGGGGGGGGGGGGGGGAGAACACTTGGTGCCTACCCAGTTCTTGCCTAGGCCCACCCAAAATCTATTTTCTGGCTACGCCCCTGCCATGGGGTTAGCACATGACCCCTTACTGCTTACAAACAGGTGGCATTAAGGGCCCACATGCTAATGGCCAAGTACTAATGTCAATATTAGTGCATGGCCATTAATACCAAAAATAGAAAATCATCCATTTTACTGCAGTGCAAAAAATGACCTTAGTGTGAAGGAAAGGCGTGCATAAGGGTGTGCAAAGGCCACTTTTTAGTGCTGCTTTGAAAAAAGGTCCCATAGAGGGGCATAATCGAACAGAAACGCCTATCTCCACGGGCGTTTATCTCCGAGAACGGGTCTGTGAAGGGGTGGACCCAAGCGTATTTTCGAAAAAATTAGACGTCCATGTTTTATTCGCCAAGTTGTGAGCTGGGCGTTTTTGCTTTTCAGCGATAATGGACAATGAAATCGCCCAGCTCAAAAACGAATAAATCCAAGGCATTTGTTCGTGGGAGGGGCCAGGAGTCGTAGTGCACTGGTCCCCCTAACATGCCAGGACACCAACCAGGCACCCTAGGGGGCACTTTTACAAAAACAGAACAAAAGGTAAAAGAGCTCCCAGGTGCATAGCACCCTTCCCTTGTGTGTAGAGCCCCCCAAATCCCCCTCAAAACCCACTGCCCACAAGTCTACACCATTACTATAGCCCTAAGGAGTGAAGGGGGGCACCTACATGTGGGTACAGTGGGTTCGGGGGGGGTTGGATGACTAAGCATTAAGCAGCACAATTGTAACAGGTAGGGGGGGGATGGGCCTGGGTCCACCTGCCTGAAGTCCACTGCACCCCCTAACAACTGCTCCAGGGACCTGCATACTGCTGCCAGGGAGGTGGGTATGACATTTGAGGGTCAAAATAAAAAGTTGTGAAACATCATTTTTTGAGGTGGGAGGGGGTTTATGACCACTGGGGGAGTCAGGGGAGGTCATCCCCGATTCCCTCCAGTGGTCATCTGGTCATTTAGGGCACTTTTTGGGGTCTTATTCGTGAAAAAACAGGGTCCAGGAAAAGTGTCCTAAATTCTAGCTAAAAACGCATACTTTCTTCCCATTATCGCTGAAATGCGCCCATCTTTGTTCGGCAGATAACCACGCCCCAGTTCCGCCTTCGCCACACCTCTGACATGCCCCCATAAACTTTGTCCGCATCCGCGACGGAGTGCAGTTGAAAACGCCCAAAAATCGGCTTTCGATTATACCGCTTTATTCGTTTTTGTGAGATAAACGTCCATCTCCCGATTTAGGTCGGAACTTGGGCGTTTTTCTCGTTCGATTATAAGCTGGATAATGAATTATATTTATTCTCATTTGATAACTCTGAGGAAAAGGTTTGATTACCTCAGAAATATTTTCTGTAAGGAAGAAACAGAACAAGATATGGTGAACATATTTTTTAAATAAAATAAAATTTACTTCTGGAGACAGAATAACATAAATCAAGGCTGACTAAATATATGCCTGGTTTTGAAAGTACATGTTAAGTAAACATCCTGAAAATATTTCAGATTTTCAGAAAAAGAAATATTTTTAAAACATTTTTCCTCAGAAAATTCCAAGTGAGTGACTTGAGCTGAGAGAATTTGTGTGTTTGTGCTGCTGCTTAATAAGCTCTTCACAATAGGAAAGCCAAAACTAAGAAATAGTAAGGTTTCAATTAAGGGATGAGAATCATTTGATTTTGCTTTAGTCAGAATACATAGTGCTAAGGTATCCTGAAAGACAAAAACACAAAATAGTCACATACACAGATCTTTTCATTTTATTTTAAGTCAGATATAATAGGGAGAAGACAAAGAAGATGATTCAAGACAGATGAAGCTAAGAACCAAGAGAGCTGGAACAGAGAGAGCGGGAACAGATAAGTAAAGAAAGGAGAGAAGATTTAAAGGACTGTTGGACATTAGACATTTAAAAAAAAGCAAAAGACAGATAATACATATACATACATTTCTGATAGGATTCTTCAGTATAATTCTTAAGGGGTTTCCTAGAAAATAAAAATAACATATCATACAAAGCACCATTTCTTAAATGTTAATATAAGAAAATAATTCCTGTTAAAGTGAATTTAGAAATACTTATTTGATAAGTCTTCTATAATTAGAGAATATATTAAGCTGTATACATCTTTGCAATTCTATTTTTAGGAAAACAGAAATAGCTTATTATTATTATTAAGGGTAACTGGATCCAGTAATAGGTCGTAAGTGTTTTTAAACAGGGTTTTAACATTAAACTGTTTCTAATCCTTTAACTGAATTTAAAGTTTTTAATTATATTTGTGCAATACATTTCAACATTTGAACTTCAACTACAGTGTATATTTCATCTCTACACTGTAAATTCAAAATCTAAGAATCTGGTAACTCCACAATTGATTTTCCAACATAATTTTAAATACACTTATGTTTATTTTCCTTTGGATTGGAGTCAGCCCATCTAAATGTGGTTAATGTCTTTTTGTTCATTCCCACCCTGAAAAGAGTCTGGGTCTGAGGTATCCTGGCCAGAGCTGACTACAGAATTGGTAAAGTAAGACCGAGATCCCTGTTTCAGAAGTGTGGGGAGGCAGGAACAGTAACTGAGATACAAAAACACTACCTTCCTGTCTTCTTTTGTTGCTCTGTAGCATGGAGATTTCAGCTCCAAACTTAATAAAGTATATCCTAAAAACATTGGTGGTTCCCAAGCACCCACAGTGCTGATGCCCATGGCTCATACTGACAATACTGCTTGCTGGGGTGCCTACTATTTTCCATGTTGCATACCATTTAGCCCCTGCCTCTGGCTTCCCCTTGTCTCCAGCATATCCTGCCAGTAAATCAATCAGTTCAACAGTAAGACAATACTTTCACTTATAGGGTAGCTAGCATATAGGCATCTTGCTCAGTGAGGAATTTCAATCTTTTTTTGCATTTCCAACCACAATGACTCCACTTGCACCAACAGCATTGATGTCAATTCCTCTTGTTGCCAAAATCCATTTAACCTTTATTCATTGTTAAGATTATCTCACCAAGATGGTCCATCTTAAAGTCAGATCTCCAAGACACCCTTGAAGAACTTCAGGACTTCTATCATCTGAGTCATGTTTGTCCAAAACTGATGTCCCAGGTAGCTTTCAACACTGATATCAGTTTCCAGTGACAAGTGATGAAGGGCTGCCCATTTCTCTATTAAGCATTCCAGCATTAGATATGTGGAATACCATCTGGTGCCAATATACTGAATTAGATAGTGCACAGTTGCCCCCTATTGCTTCCTGCATCTGATGCATCAATAAAAATTCCCTATTTTCCTAGACTTCTTGATCAGTTTCTGTAGGGCAAGGTAACCACTTCCAGTCCCAGGAAGTTCCATACTACTAGATGCAGCAAGTGTACAAATCATCAGATTCAAAAATAACCTCCTTTGCTCACTGCATAATATGTTCTTCCCATAAAATATAAAGTAGACAGGAATCCCAGTCCCAGCTGTTACGATTCTGCCCATGGTTCAGGCTCTCAGTCATTTCGCCACCCGGTGGCCAAACCTGGTGGCTGCATTGAACTGGCTGGTTATTGTCACCCGTTCCAGATTTCAGGCTAGTCCGGTCCGGATCTTCCAGACTGCCAGACTTGCTCTGTTTGTTTGAACCTGCACAGCCCCCGTAGTTGCCTGGTGATTGCTGCAGCTGAGCCCCAGCTGCTGCTGGGCTTATTAGTCAGTTGCAAGTTCTCTGCCTTTGCATCGCCTAAGGCCCTGAGGTTTGTTGGGGTGCTGTTTGCACTTCTGCTCAGTCTGGTTTCTTGCCTTGATTCTAGTCTGTTTTAGTCTGTGGGTAGTTAGATTAGGTTGTTTGTTTGCTAGTCCTGTCTCTGGGTTCTAGTTTTGTGTTTAGTCTTTGTCTGTTTGTGTCTTAGTGGCTGTTCTGCAGCTTTCAGTTCTGTGTCTTGTTAGTCAATGTTTTGTTTCCTGTTTTAGCGGCTGCTTGCAGCTTTCAGTCCTGCCCTTTAGCTTTCCCTTCCTTGCCCTGCTGCCCCTGTATGTTCCTTTCCCCTCTGACCCTCAGTCTTGGTTCAGCCTAGTGGGTATTCAGTCCTGCCTTGCCCAGTAAGTCCTGACGGCCACTTGCAGCCAGGGGTTCAACTCTTGGTGAAAGGTGGCCATGTGCAGGTGAAGTCTCACTGTTTGTCAGAATTCTGCCTTGCCTATGGTGTGGGGTGGTTTTGCCTGCCACTGCCGCTCCTAAGCAGTGGCCCAAGGGCTCACAAACCCAGTTCCTGCTTGGGAAACGTGACACCAGCCTAGCTGCCAGCTCTCCATCATTGCCCTTATTTCTGCTAAGATATGGGCCATCACCTCCATATGTAGCACAGCCCACCTGCACCCTGCTGCTGGTGCACCCTCACTAAATTTACTGTCATCCAGTTGTAACCAGTACACAATCAAGGGGAGACAAGAATAGCTAATTTTCTGAATGGTCCAGATTTTGCTAGTGAAATGCATGCTACTTCCCTCTGCCTTGGCCAGCTACACCTGTAGCCAGTCACAGCACTGACTGTAAAGTTGGAAGTTACCTACTTATTAAAATTGTTTCTGGAGGGATAGCAGCATGTACCCACTGAGCTGAGCAGTGCTCCTCTGCTGATTCCTCTGTTTTTCCCCCCCTGATTCCGAGGTATCTTGTTTTTCTTTATAGGATGCAAATATTCTTTATAGGAGTATTGAGAGCTGCTCCCTTACCAGGTCTCCCTTCATCTCTGATACAGCAGCAGATTGACCACTATGCCAGCAGGACTACAGCTGGACAGACTGGGGAGAAAGGAAGTCCCATTGCTTTGGAGCATAATACCACTTTTTTCCCCCAGATCCATGTCAACTGCCATGTCCGGCATTACAGGCGGTAATGCTGGAGGTTGTCCATATTTCGCAAGAATTGACTTAGGAGACCTCAGGTGAGGGCAATGTTCTGCCTTAGCAGCATTGTGAAATTGAATCATCATGTGGAAGGGAGGAATCCTTTCAACCTGCAGTGGTTTCCCTTCAGTCTATTTGGAACGTTTTACTTGATCTCTCTGCTACAGTGAAGAAATCATCTGAAGAGTTAACTTTTCTGGTGACTGAAATTGATAATTTATCTGCAACGGTACAGGATTTAAAAAAGACTCCTCTAGCCTTTTCCAGAAAGTGCATGATGATATTTAAGACCCTCCAGGATTTTCAAAGTGTGGTTGCAAAAAACAGAATAATTCTCCATAGGAAGATTGAAGAACTGTAAAATTTCAATCATTTGAATCTTAGGATATTACATTTTCCTCAAGTCTCTGGGATTCTACCACTAGATATACTTAAGAAATATTTCATAGAGATTTTGCAGTTTTCTTCTGAATTAATCCCCTTTTAAATAGGGTATTTTATTTGGATGTTTCCCAGAAGAAAGGTCAGGGTGAAGTGCTAGTGGAGCACCCTAAGGAAAAACAGTTGGATTTGGCTAACATTTCAGATATTCTTGAGGAATCAATTTCAGAAACAACTTTAAGGTCCACTCTGGTGGCCTCATTTGTTTTCAAACTAGGTCTGAATAATGTGTTGAAGATCTATTTTCATCATTCACAGGTCCTTTTCTATGGGCATAAAGTGTGGATTTATCCAGAAGTGACCAAAGTGACTCAAGATCGTAGAAAGTCTTTTCTGGCTTTTAGACAAGAAACTTTAAATCTTGGAGCTACTTTTAAGTTGATGTATCCATATAAATGTTTGGTGCGGTATGGCGGGGGGGAGTCAAAATATGTCTTTTTTGCCCCTGGAATTCAAGAAAGTTGTTAAATAACTGACTAGACTATATTATAGCAGCTGTGTATGGTGTTAAGGCCTTTATTTTTGTATTTTCTTCTAATAGGATCTTCTTCTCCTTTTCGTAGCACACCCCTACCTTTTTATGGTCTAAGGAAGATTTTGCATGTATTGATTTAATCTTTTTCTTTTCTTAGCAGGGAGTTTTCTCCCAGCGTTTAAAGTTTCTTTCTATGTTTCTGTAACAAGTATTATGCTTGTTGTAAATTTAATTAATAATGTAAAAAAATTGTTCTGGAGGACTCCTGGCAACTGGAGCCTACGACGCATTTAAACTTTTTATTCTCAACCACCTCAGGGAGGATAACCATTTCTCTGAAGCACTGTGTCACCATCTTTGCTGTTCTCTGCCTCCTGCCCCCCAACAATGATATTTATTTATTTATTTATTATTAGACTTTATTTACCGCCTTTTTGAAGGCGTCCAATTTCCTCAATCATAATTTGCTTACAAGGGTATCAGGGGTACTTGCCTGCCATCAAACAGGAGGAAGAGACTGGGGCTCAGCTTCGAAAATAGACTTCATCTTTGTAGTTTCTTTTTTACTGCTGCTATGTGGAATGGAGGATGGAATCCCCAGTCAAGTACCAGTGCCCACCCCTGAAACCATTGAGTGTTATATTTACAAAGCATGCAGAAGGCCACTGTTCAAAAGATGGCTCAGCAGCTTTTCTCTACTAGTGAGTGGTCTTCCAGCAGTGAAAGCGTTCAGTAAAAGGCTCATTCTCAAGTGCTATAAAATGCATCCTCCCCTCTGGGGTTTTTTTTAGGGGATTCCCTCTCTGCATCCTTGGAAGCTGCTGTTGGAACTGGAACTGAAAGTAGACAATAGCAAGGTCATCCCTGACTCTCCAGTAACTGCTGTTCCTGAGAGGTGTTCATGATCATGGAGGTATCACTTCCTTCTTCCTGTAGCTACTTTCTACCTATTATAGTAGGAAGTAACCTTATTCAAACCAGCTATTAAAATACCAATTGCACTAATCCCAGAAATCCTTCACATGATGATTCATCTAAATCAGTATCTGTCAAAATCTAGGTTTTACATTTCTCAGGCGGGAACACCTACTACAGCATTCTACTGGTTTTGTCTGCTGCCATTTTGCCTTTGCCTTCTGTGTAAATAATAACAGTTAATTGATATTTCTACTTTTCAAAAAAGTCTGGCTTTCCAGCTGCTTCTCTGTCACGTCTGTGGCCGTGACCACCCTCATACTTACCCTGTTTCTGGGAGTCAGTGGCTGTGCTGGCTTCTGCTTGTCTCTGTGTCTGTCTCTGTCTTAGTTTCTCTCTGGCTCTGTGTGCTGATTGCCCTACTGAATCTCACCTGTGTGGGCTTTGCCTCTTCCAAGATGGCTGCCGCCTCTTCGTCTCTGCCAGTATCCAAGATGGCTCCCGCTGTTACTTTCTATGGGATGCCTGCTCTGAGTGTCAAGCCTCTGTTTGGTTGCAAGGTGATTGCTGCACCTGTGGCTCTGGTGTTGAGGGGCTTTATTAGTGACTTGGAAACTACAGTCCTGGCTTTTGCATTGCCATTTCCTCCGCAGTGCCTTAGGTCCCGAGGTTAGTGTGCTGTTAGCACCGTTTGCTTTCCTTGTCTTTTGTTCTGTGGGTTTTCAGCCCTTCTGTGTTTATCGCTTGTGGGTTTCCAGCCCTTCTGTGTTTATGGCTCTGTAGGGTTTCAGCCCTTCTGTGTTTATTGCTCTGTGGGTCTCCTACCCTTCTGTGGGTTTTCAGCCCTTCTGTGTTTATCGCTTGTAGGGTTTCAGCCCTTCTGTGTTTATTGCTCTATGGGTTTCCTACCCTTCTGTGTCTAGCTCTGCTAGTTCTCTGTGTTTGTTTCCAGTGCATGACTTGTTAGCTTGGGCACAGCTTTGTTGTTAGCTGGGGTATAGCTTTACTAAGTCTCCTGAGTTTGTTCTGTGTATGTTTCCAGTGCATGACTTGTTAGCTTGGGCACAGCTTTGTTGTTAGCTGGGGTATAGCTTTACTAAGTCTCCTGAGTTTGTTCTGTGTATGTTTCCAGTGCATGACTTGTTAGCTTGGGCACAGCTTTGTTGTTAGCTGATGTATAGCTTTTCTAAGTCTCCTGAGTTTGCTCTGTGTATGTTCCTGTGTATGACTGGTTGCCTGGGTATAGCGTTCCTATTAGCCTGGGTACAGTCTACTAGTCATTGTGTTGATTCCTGCTGACTGCCAGAACCCGGACAGTTCCTGCTTGTCTGCCTTGCCTTCTCCTAGGTGCCGGGGGGCACTCCTGGATCTTCATTCCTGCTGTTCCTGTAAGTCCTACCGGCTGCCAGAACCTGAGGGCTCAACCCGAGGGGGAAGGCAGTCAAGTGTAGGTGAAGCCTAGGTCCAGGGTGTTCCAGTTCCGCTCCAGTGTGTTCCAGTCCAGCGGGTTTCACTCCTGTATGTTCCTGTCCAGTGGGGCCACTCCAGTGTGTCCAGTCCAGCGGGCCCCACTCCAGTGCGCACCTGTCCGGTGCGTTCCAGTTCCGAGTGTTCCAGTGTAGAACTCCAGTCCGGAGTTCCGGTCCAGTCTTGTCTTATCTCTACCTTGTAGGTGATCTTGCCTGCCACTGCCGCTCCACGGTAGTGGTCCAAGGACTCACGAAACCAGTGCTCCCGGGGAAGAAGCCTGACAGTGTGCCAAGGTCCTCGTGCACGCGACAGAATGCAAAAGCCATGAGTCCGGCAAGATCATCCGCCCAGCGGGGACTACCGTCCATGTCCGAGTTCCTCACAAACCATCCGGAGGTAGTCCTAAATTTGTGGTCCGATCCCTATATCAACCCAATTTTTTCTGTGAATCGTTTTTTGACCCTCCGCGACTACCGGAAGAAACTTTTGTCTGATCCAACCCTGAGAGATACTTTGGAAGCGGCAGCTGAGCGAAAGCGTCTCCAGAGGTGTAGGGTCCACCATAGCCCAGTTTCGGATATTGATCCATTGACTCAGCTTTATGAATACCGCTACAGACTCCTCGAGGAGCCAGCCCTGCGGGGTACTCCAGAAGCGGAGGCTGAACGAATACGCTGTGGAAGGCCCATGCTCGGGGCTTCCCAGCGGGTGGTACAGAACAATCGGGGTGCCCCTCGCAGTTCAGCTCCTGTCCGGGATGTCAAGTCCAGCCAAGCTCCTAAGCCGGTCCGAGGGGTACTTCCTACCAAGCCCCTGACCCCAGTTCAAGTAGCGCGGCCGCTTAAGAGCCTGAGTCCAGTCCAGGGGATGCTTCATACTGAACCTCCAATTCAAGTCCAAGTAACGATGCCACTTAAGGCTCCGAGTCCAGTCCGAGGGGTGCTTCTGATGGAGCCTCAGATTCCTATGCAAGTGGCGCTCCAGGTCGAGCCTCCAGTCCTCGTTCAAGTGGCACGCCCTTTGAAGTCTCCGAGTCCAGTCCGAGGGAAGCCTTCGATGGAGCCTCAGATTCCTGTGCAAGTGGCGCTTCGGGTCCAGTCTCCGGTTCTTGTTCAAGTGACCCGTCCAGTCAAGCCACTGAGTCCAGTTCGAGGGGGGCTTCTAACCAAACCTCCGATGCCAGTCCACAGGGTGGTTCAGGTGGCACCTCCGCTTCCAGTCCAGAGGGCACCTCCTATCAAGCTCCTAAGGCCAGTTCGAGTGGTGCTTCAGACCGAGCCTCAGTTAAAGTCCAGTTCGCGGGGCGCTCCCAGCCAAGCTCCTGAGTCCAGTTTGAGGGGCCCTGCCAGTCAAGACTCTGATTCCAGTCCGGGTCCCAGTCCCGGTTCAACTTCTGTTCCAAGTTCCAGTTCCAGCCAAGATGCTGAGTCTGGATCGAGTTGTAGTTCCAGTCAAGATGCTGAATCTGCACCGAGTGCAGAGGTCAGCCAAGATATTGAGTCTGCTCTTGAGGATGAGATGACGTTCCAAGAGGACTATGAGAGACCTTGTTTTGATTCAGCCTGGGAGAAGACCTCCGAAGCAATAGCTGAGAGAAGGTGTGTTCAACGGCTTGGGGCCCGGAGAAACCCATTTTCTGCATTTCAGCCTGCTAGCATGCTCTGGGGATACCAGGGCCGTCTCCTCTTGAACCCTGCTCGGCAGACGCCGCCTGAAGCTAATGTTAGAGAGACGTCCCAGTCCGGCCAGCGGGGTGCGTCCAGCCCTGCAGCTGAATCTCTTCCAAGTTCCAGTTGCAGCCAAGATGCTGACCCTGCTCCGAGCTCCAGTTCCAGCCAAGATGCTGAGCCAGTTCCAAGTTCCAGTTCCAGCCAAGATGCTGACCCTGCTCCGAGTTCCAGTTCCAGCCAAGATGCTGAGCCAGTTCCAAGTTCCAGTTCCGGCCAAGATGCTGACCCTGCTCCGAGCTCCAGTTCCAGCCAAGATGCTGAGTCCGTTCCAAGTTCCACTTCCAGTCAAGATGCTGACCCTGCTCCGAGCTCCAGTTCCAGCCAAGATGCTGAGTCCGTTCCTAGTTCCACTTCCAGCCAAGATGCTGAGCCTGCTCTGAGTTCCAGTTCCAGTCAAGCTTCTGACGCCCGCCTGGGTCCCAGGCCCGGTTTGCTTTTTGACTCTAGTCCGGGTCCCAGTCTCGGTTTGCTTCCTGAGTTCAGTCTGGGTTCCCTCGGAGAAGGGTGCCTTTTGAATGTGGTCCCTCTTGATGCATCCAAGTTCCTGAGTTGGCCCAGCGGTGATTGGAAGGAGCCTCCTGTTGACAAGTTCCGCTCCTGTCTGCCAGTTTTGAACTTCTTTGTGACTTCCAGTCCAGTGATCCATGTCTGGGGGTTGAAACCGATCAGAAGGTTTCACCACAGTTACCCCTGGACACCTGACCTCCTCAGGGAGACCGAGAGGGGGGTCTTGAGGAGGGGGTACTGTCACGTCTGTGGCCGTGACCACCCTCATACTTACCCTGTTTCTGGGAGTCAGTGGCTGTGCTGGCTTCTGCTTGTCTCTGTGTCTGTCTCTGTCTTAGTTTCTCTCTGGCTCTGTGTGCTGATTGCCCTACTGAATCTCACCTGTGTGGGCTTTGCCTCTTCCAAGATGGCTGCCGCCTCTTCGTCTCTGCCAGTATCCAAGATGGCTCCCGCTGTTACTTTCTATGGGATGCCTGCTCTGAGTGTCAAGCCTCTGTTTGGTTGCAAGGTGATTGCTGCACCTGTGGCTCTGGTGTTGAGGGGCTTTATTAGTGACTTGGAAACTACAGTCCTGGCTTTTGCATTGCCATTTCCTCCGCAGTGCCTTAGGTCCCGAGGTTAGTGTGCTGTTAGCACCGTTTGCTTTCCTTGTCTTTTGTTCTGTGGGTTTTCAGCCCTTCTGTGTTTATCGCTTGTGGGTTTCCAGCCCTTCTGTGTTTATGGCTCTGTAGGGTTTCAGCCCTTCTGTGTTTATTGCTCTGTGGGTCTCCTACCCTTCTGTGGGTTTTCAGCCCTTCTGTGTTTATCGCTTGTAGGGTTTCAGCCCTTCTGTGTTTATTGCTCTATGGGTTTCCTACCCTTCTGTGTCTAGCTCTGCTAGTTCTCTGTGTTTGTTTCCAGTGCATGACTTGTTAGCTTGGGCACAGCTTTGTTGTTAGCTGGGGTATAGCTTTACTAAGTCTCCTGAGTTTGTTCTGTGTATGTTTCCAGTGCATGACTTGTTAGCTTGGGCACAGCTTTGTTGTTAGCTGGGGTATAGCTTTACTAAGTCTCCTGAGTTTGTTCTGTGTATGTTTCCAGTGCATGACTTGTTAGCTTGGGCACAGCTTTGTTGTTAGCTGATGTATAGCTTTTCTAAGTCTCCTGAGTTTGCTCTGTGTATGTTCCTGTGTATGACTGGTTGCCTGGGTATAGCGTTCCTATTAGCCTGGGTACAGTCTACTAGTCATTGTGTTGATTCCTGCTGACTGCCAGAACCCGGACAGTTCCTGCTTGTCTGCCTTGCCTTCTCCTAGGTGCCGGGGGGCACTCCTGGATCTTCATTCCTGCTGTTCCTGTAAGTCCTACCGGCTGCCAGAACCTGAGGGCTCAACCCGAGGGGGAAGGCAGTCAAGTGTAGGTGAAGCCTAGGTCCAGGGTGTTCCAGTTCCGCTCCAGTGTGTTCCAGTCCAGCGGGTTTCACTCCTGTATGTTCCTGTCCAGTGGGGCCACTCCAGTGTGTCCAGTCCAGCGGGCCCCACTCCAGTGCGCACCTGTCCGGTGCGTTCCAGTTCCGAGTGTTCCAGTGTAGAACTCCAGTCCGGAGTTCCGGTCCAGTCTTGTCTTATCTCTACCTTGTAGGTGATCTTGCCTGCCACTGCCGCTCCACGGTAGTGGTCCAAGGACTCACGAAACCAGTGCTCCCGGGGAAGAAGCCTGACAGTGTGCCAAGGTCCTCGTGCACGCGACATTCTCTCCTAAAACAACAACAACAAACAAACAGATTTTAAAAACCTGTTGTATTGTTGCTAGTACTACTCTAGCTGTTGCTGCCCAGCCTTTCCTTCTCCGTTTCTCCCATTCTCATGCCTACACCTTAGAACTGGATCAAGAGAGAAAAATGATTTCTCCTAGTTTCAACATACATTGTAATGTATAATAAGGAGTGGAGGAGTGGCCTAGTGGTTAGGGTGGTGGACTTTGGTCCTGGGGAACTGAGTTTGATTCCCACTTCAGGCACAGGCAGCTCCTTGTGACTCTGGGCAAGTCACTTAACCCTCCATTGCCCCATGTAAGCTGCATTGAGCCTGCCATGAGTGGGAAAGCGCGGGGTACAAATGTAACAAAAAAAAAATAATAATAATAATGATGTAGAATATAATGAACACACCACACTGAGTACTAGAGAATAGACTTTCCTGACTCTCAGAATGAACAATGACTTGCTTGTAAAAGCACTAACTTTGTGCTCTTTTAGTTTCCTTTTTCCTTTGACTCTGCCATTTTCTAGGGATGTGCATTCATTTGAAATGACACAAGGACGTTTTGGTCAGAACAGAATACTACAGAGGTAACTTTAAAACAATCCAGGCACATAAGACCTTTGTAATTAAGAAGGTGAAATATGTTGACATCCACCTGACAGGACATAACAAGAATCTGGGTTTCCTATCATTTATAAACCATAAAATTACACTGTTTTGTCACCATCTCATTACCCATCCATCTCTACCTGTTTCTTACTCCTCCCATCCCCTACCCCCACCATATCTTTCCCTTGAAACTGTCATTGGAATGCTTTCCATCATCATCTCACTTGATCCTGTTCATTTTAACATTTTTATAAGTGATAATGCGGAAGGGCTGTCTAGTAAAGGTTCCCTCTTTCTAATGATAACAAAATCTGCAATAGGGTAGACACCCCAGATAGTGTGGATAACATGAGGAAGGAACTAGCAAAGCTTGAAGAATGGTTCAGAATTTGTCAGCTAAGATTTAATGCAACAAAATTCAGGGTCATGTATTTTTGAGCTACAAAACCTTGAGGGAGCAGTACAGTTTAGAGAGTGAGGTACTTCTGGGTATTATAGAGAAGCAGGACTTGGGCATGATCATATGTGATGATCTTAAGGTGGCCAAACATGTAGGAAAGGTGATGGCAAAATTCAGAAGGATGCTTGGGTGCATAAGGACAGGAATAGCCAGCAGAAAAAATGAGGAGATAATCCCTCTATATAAGTCTCTGGTGACACTTCATTTAGAATATTGTGTATGATTCTGGAGATCACTCTTTCAAAAAGATATAAACAGGATGGAGTCAGTCCAGAGGGCGGCTACTAAAATGGTCAATAGTCATCATAAAGTGTACTGGAAGAGACTTAAAGATCTCAATATACATACCATGGAAGAAAGGCGGGACAGCAAGATATAATAGAAACATTTAAATACTTCAGTGGCATAAATTCACAGGAAATGAGTCTCTTTCAATTGAAAGGAAGCTCTGCAATGAGGGGGCATAGGATGAAGGTGAAGGGGGATAGACTCAGGAATAATCAAAAGAAATATTTGTTCTTCAAAAGGGCGGTGAACATATGGAATGGCCTCCCAGTGGAGGTGATACAGATGAAGACTATCTGAATTCAAGAAAGTTTGGGACAAGTACACAGATCTCTAAGGTAGAGGAAGGGATAGTAGATGGTATGGGTTGGAAGACTGGATAGACCATGTGGTTTTTATCTGCATTCATGTTTCTATATTTCTCTGTTTCTATATATTTTGAAATTGTCTGGCCCTATATTCAAAAGAGTTTAACCAGGCAGAAGCTTCTACTTCCTAGTAGAATCTTTCTAAGTTGGCCATCTGCCATTATTCTGTAGAACTTAAGCAGGTAGTTCTGACAAATATTTCCTGGCACTATTTAGTTAGTGCTGGGACAGTCTGAGGGTAGAGCTTGCTTAGTTCAGGCTGTGGTTGTCAGCAGCTTAAAATTGCTCACCGTTGTGGGCTGAATATCAGGCCCATCATTTTTTACTCATACCTAATCTGAAGAAGAAGGTTCTGCCTTCAAACATTTGTCAGAAACTATAGTGTTAGTCCCATAGAAAAGATATTACCTTTATTTTCATTTGTTTTATTTCTGTTTATATTGAATTTTTGATTGGTGCTTTCAGTAGCTGAGAATTATTGTTCAGCAAATTCCCCCATTCTTGTTTTTGTAGTCTACTGTCCTATATGTAAACTATTGACTAAAGACACAGGAATGTGGGACATTCTTTGCAGGCTAATCCTTATAGGTTTACCACTATTTTCATGCACCACCTTTGAGGCACATTTGAGTGTGATGTAACAGGGTCAGTATATATCAGGCCCAACTCAGGGGTCGATAGAATAAGCTTACACTGCTGTCCCCAAATGGGTGGACCCAACTCTAAGGTGGAGGGGTCACGGTCCACTGTGGTTATGTCCCTCCTGCATAGGATCTTTATTTCAACCCAAGCTGAAGTAAAGATTCTGCACTAAAGGGAAAGAAAAAAAAAACTGCTCCAAAATTCACATGCTGCCCAGTTACTGCTGGGTTACCATGGGAGCCCTTACCACCACCACCTCAATGGGTGGCAGTAAGTGCGCCCCACCACTTGGCCACACGGTAAGTATTAGAAATCTCTTTCTTTTACTAAAAGTGTGCTGAGTTGTTCCCCCCTCCCCCACCCACCTGGTTTTCAGCAGCCATTTTAAACACTTAGGTGTGTGGTGGTTTCTGTTTCTGTGGAGAGAGCTGGGCAGACTGGAGCTCTTTGCTTGTCTGCTGCCTGAAGGAAACTCAAACAGATAAGAATTGTGCTGGCTTTATTCCTAGCTTTCAGTACCCTATAGCTGTGGTTTTGCACATTTCTGGTACATTTCTTAACCTTGTCTTCCCCTTGACTTAACCTTGTCTTCCCCTTGTCCCAACCAGCTGTGTAGAAAAGTGGCTTAACACAGTCCTAGAGATAGGTTTTACAGCAAACACATTCCACGAGTTTTAAGTTTAAGCACACCCACCCCAAGACTGACACTTCCTAAATAGCTTTTCTAAATACACTACTTATCACAAATTAACTCCACCCTAATTACAACTGTCTCAGTTGCTGAGGAGTAAAATTAATCTTGCACACTGTTAAACCCCATCATAGCATACCTGTTCATACCCATTCCAACAAATCAGGATGACTTTTATTCTCTGTAATAATTGTGGTGCTTTAGTTTCAAGGCCAATCATCTGGAACCTTAAGGTTTGTCCTATCTGTTATCAGCTCACTAGTTTAAAACAGGAGCTCAGTAAAGTAAAGCAGGAATTAGATGCACTTAAAGCAACTTCTAAGACTGCACAACATCATAATGCACAGAATCAAGCCAAATTCACACCACTGCCTCAAAGGATAAAACCACCTAAGAATAGATGGTTCACCATAGGCTCAGGCAGACTTCGTTATGTGACACACAAGCATCCGCCCTCACAAGTGTTGCCCCTACATAATTCTTTTGCTCCATTACAGCATTGTGATGTTCCTCAAAATAGAACTGAGACAGAAGAAAAAGCATTGGAGGTGGAACAAAAAGATATGAAGGTACCCAAAGACAAAAAACACCCCCAAATCACAAATGTTGAAACACATACCAGAAAATGTAGATGGAAAGCGATGACCACAAATGCTTGCAGTCTAAGCAATAAAGTTCATGACCTTCAAGCCCTGATGTTGGAGACAGACTTAGACATTGTTGCAATCACGGAGACGTGGCTAAATGGTTCCCATGAATGGGATGCAAACATACCGGGCTATAATCTATTTAGGAAGGATAGAGAGGGTTGAAAAGGTAGAGGAGTAGCTCTGTATGTGAGAAATGACATTGAAGCAACCGAAATGTCAGGGACATGGGGAAAGGAAGAAGCGATATGGATCACCTTCAAAAGAGATGATAAAACCTCTGTACACGTGGGTGTTGTCTACAGACCTCTGACACAATTGGATGATCTAGATAAAGATCTGGTCGCAGATATCCATAAGTTGGGAAAGAAGAGAGAGGTGCTGTTGCTGGGAGATTTTAATCTGCCGGATGTAGATTGGAAAGTTCCATCTGCGGAATCGGAAAGAAATAGAGAGATCGTGGATGCTTTTCAAAGTGCTCTGCTCAGACAAATGGTGACGGAACCCATGAGGGAGGGAGCAACGCTTGATCTGAATGGGGTTAGTGTGTCTAATGTCTGAGTGGGTGCCCACCTGGGCAGCAGTGACCATCAAATGGTTTGGTTTGATATGACTGCTAAAGTGGAGGGCGGCCATTCAAAAATCAAAGTCCTGGATTTCAAGCATGCTGACTTTAGTAAAATGGGGGAATACCTGAGGAAGGAGCTGATGGGATGAGAGGATGAACGAGAAGTGGAAGGACAGTGGTCCAAGCTGAAAGAAGCTATAAATAGGGCCACAAACCTTTATGTAAGGAGAGTAAATAAAAGCAAGAGAAAAAGGAAACCGATATGGTTCTCCAAACAAGTGGCTGAGAAAATAAAGGCTAAAGAGTTGGCGTTCCTGAAATGCAGAAAAACTCAAGAAGAGAAACACGGGGAGGAATACCGGATGAAACTGAAAGAAGCCAAGAGAGAGATACGTCTGGCGAAAGTGCATGCGGAAGAACAAATGGCTAGAAATGTAAGGAGGGGTGACAAAAATTTCTTCAGGTATATTAGTGAAAGGAGAAAGACTAAAAAGGGAATTGTGAGACTGAAAGATGCTGCGAACCGCTATGTAGATAATGATGAAGAAAAAGCAAATTTGCTAAATAGATACTTTTGTTCTGTTTTCACAGAAGAAAATCCTGGAGCAGGACCGCGATTGACTGGCAAAAGTACATGTGAGATTGGAGTGGATATAGCATCGTTCACGGAAGAGTGTGTGTATGAACAACTTACAAATCTAAAGGTGGACAAAGCAGTGGGACCGGATGGGATCCACCCCAGGATATTGAGGGAGCTCAGAGAGGTTCTGGCGGGTCCTCTTAAAGATTTGTTTAATAAATCCTTGGAGACGGGAGAGGTTCCATGGGATTGGAGAACAGCGGAGGTGGTCCCTCTTCACAAAAGTGGTGATAGGGAAGAAGCTGGAAAGTACAGGCCGGTAAGCCTCACTTCGATTATTGGAAAAGTAATGGAAGCAATGCTGAAGGAAAGGATAGTGAATTTCCTAAAAGCAAATAAGTTGCAAGATCCGAGACAACATGGTTTCACCAAAGGGAAATCGTGCCAAACGAATCTCATTGAATTCTTTGACTGGGTGACCGTAGAATTAAATCAAGGACGTGCTATGGACATAATCTACTTAGATTTCAGCAAAGCTTTTGTCACAGTTCCCCACAGGAGGCTCTTGAATAAACTAGACAGGCTGAAGATAGGACCCGAAGTGGTGAACTGGATTAGGAACTGGTTAACAGGCAGATGCCAGAGGGTGGTGGTAAATGGAGTTCGCTCAGAGGAGAGAAAGGTGAGTAGTGGAGTGCCTCAGGGATCGGTGCTGGGGCCAATTCTATTCAATATATTTGTGAGTGACATTGCCGAAGGGTTACAAGGTAGAGTCTGCCTTTTTTCTGATGACACCAAGATTTGCAACAGAGTGGACACCCCGGAGGGAGTGGAAAACATGAAAAAAGATCTGTGGAAGCTAGAAGAATGGTCTAACGTTTGGCAATTAAAATTCAATGTGAAGAAATGCAAAGTGATGCACTTAGGGAGTAGAAATCCAAGGGAAATGTATGTGTTAGGCGGGGAGAGAGATCTTGGGGTGATAGTATCTGAAGACCTAAAGGCGACGAAACAGTGTGACAAGGCGGTGGCTGAAGCTAGAAGGTTGCTAGGCTGTATAGAGAGAGTTGTGACCAGCAGAAGAAATGAGGTTTTAATACC
The DNA here is from genome assembly GCF_901765095.1 of Microcaecilia unicolor. Classification (NCBI taxonomy): domain Eukaryota; kingdom Metazoa; phylum Chordata; class Amphibia; order Gymnophiona; family Siphonopidae; genus Microcaecilia; species Microcaecilia unicolor. The sequence goes on along the minus strand of NW_021963051.1, from coordinate 122,497 downwards.
CCTGTATAAGACGTTGGTGAGGCCCCACCTGGAGTATTGTGTTCAGTTTTGGAGGCTGTATCTTGCAAAGGATGTAAACAAAATGGAAGCGGTGCAAAGAAAAGTTACGAAAATGGTATGGGATTTGCGTTACAAGAAGTATGAGGAGAGACTTGTTGACCTGAACAAGGAAAGGAGAAACAGGGATGATATGATACAGACGTTCAAATATTTGAAAGGTATTAATCCGCAAACAAACCTTTTCCGAAGATGGGAAGGCGGTAGAACTAGCGGACATGAAATGAGATTGAAGGAGGGCAGACTCAAGAAAAATGTCAGGAAGTATTTTTTCACGGAGAGAGTGGTGGATGCTTGGAATGCCCTCCCGCGGGAGATGGTGGAGATGAAAATGGTAACGGAATTCAAACATGCACGGGATAAACATAAAGGAACCAACAACTCACCACATTGAAGGTGGTGTTCGCGTGCGTTGACGAGGTCCGCAACAATGGCGGTCAGTGCCTTCACAACGCCGAAGGGGTGAGCGGGGGGGTGAGGGGTTCGGGAGGAAAACCTTGCTAGCGCCCATTTCATTTGCGCCAGAAACGGGCATGTTTTACTAGTTAAAGCATAATACGTAGGTTAAAAGATAAGTAAAACAAAGATTTAGGGTCCCTTTTACTAAGCCGCATTAGGCAGTTAACACGTGGCTTAGTGTGCAGGAACTGCTACCGCACAGCAGCAGTAGGTGCAGATACATAGAAATATGCATTTAAGTGTGGCGAAACATGAGCTAATGCATAACCTGTACATGGGCAGAGCTGGGAGGAGAAATTGGTGTGTTGTGGGCATGTAAAAGAAAGTGTGTTAGCACACGTCAGTAGTAGCATACGGGACTCTAACACATGAAATAGAACCGACGGTTTTAGCACCTGGGAAATAGGTGTAGTTAATGTATTTTTGGCCACAGTACATGTCTGGTAATTAGCAGGTGGGAAGGCGCCAGACGGAAAAAGCAAGATTAGCCTATGGCTCCACGTACATACAACCTTCAACCAATAAAAGACAAGTAGACATCCACCAATCTACTTCTTTACAATGGCTTGGCTGAGCCGCATACCCCAGTGACCCTGCACACAATTCTCTAGCATGGCCTAAACCCAAATCAGCAGGCTCAGGCCCAGGTACAGGCACAGAGAGAATTATCTAGAGAAAATTTCATACATATCTCCATTTTGCTTTCACGCTCTTTATTTGTTTGCTCTCTCTACATACATACGTAAATTAGAGATAGAGATGTACATAGTTTGGGGGATTGGGTGCTGTGGGGCTTCATGTGATGCAAAGTTCTGTGTTTACAATCCTAATAATTGCTGTTGTTTTCTCTTACTACAGCAGGAAAACTACCTTGTGTGGAGCATTTCATCTAATTCTCACTGGTTCTGTATGTGGTATCATACTGCCTGTGTAGCACTTAACACATATATTCTACAAGTGGTTGCCATCTGTGGAATGAGATATACTGAGTGCAGGTATTATGTTGTATTCGGCTATGATATGCCTTCATATAGTACAGTTAGCATTCATGGAGCTTGACACTACCTAGACTTGCATAATTTATTGGCTTTTTTGCCTTTGTGGAAGTTGGCTAACATACTGTGCATCTGTCCCTCCTCAGGGTATGTTAACATCTATAATTAGGACCTATGTGACAGTACACAAGATCACTTTACCATTGCTGCAGTTCAGTTTGATTGATGTCCCTTATCTTTACATTATATCCTCTGAAGTACAATTTAGGGTGTGTGAGGTGATGTATTTTTTTCCAGAGATAGTTTCTTTTGTTTAGGAAGCTTAAAAGAGGTGTGGACAGAGCACACTTGCTGAATAAAGAAGGAAGTGCCTGGCCTAGGTGTGTTTCATTCTTATCTTCTCTGAACACTGTGTTTCCTGATTGAATAATTCCAGAAAATGAGTACTTGTATATGCTTTATCTGTTTGGCTTAGGGAAGCCTAACAGATGGTTTCGGATGAGTCCATGATAGATATCTAAACCACAACTCCAATATAGAAACATAAAAACATGAGGGCAGATAAAGGTCAAATGGCCCATCCAGTCTGCCCATCCTCTGTAACTCCTAACTCTTCCTTTTCCTAAGCGATGTATGTTTGATGTATTCCAGTCTTGCTTGATGAGGGCCCATATGATATGTCCATTCACAGCAACACAATTTGCCATTCAGAGATGCATATAAACTTTTTCTTTCCTTTAGTGGTCTGTGTACATCGTCTGGATAGAACTGCTCCAATATTAGCCCTCATTCACACCCAAAATGCTTCAATGTAAATGTTGGGTTCCTTCCTGGTGACCTTTTATCTTATATAGGGATAAGTTCATAAGTTGACCCTCTGCAAGATGTAGGTTTTGTATGTACCAATCTTCACACCATTGTCTGATTCCTAAGTGTGTGGCTTCTAAGATTACATCCAGATTCTTACCTCACAGACAGAATCCCCCTTGTAGTGACATACAACCCAGAGCTGGAGAAACTGAGGAAAATCATAAGAGACTTACAGCCTCTACTCCAGGAAGATGAATTACTGAAAGAGATATTCCCATCCCCACCAGTGCTGGCCTTCCGACAAGCTAATCAGAAGTAAACTCCCAACACAGACTGAAAAGGAAAAGAAGGGCACATTTCCCTGCAATATATCCAGCTGCAAGCTATGCGAAAACATTTCACAGGACCCCACAGTCATTCACAAAGGAAAAATATTCAACATAAAGGAATCTTTCACATGCTCATCTTCCAATGTAGTATATATCATTCAGTGTAAAAAATGCAACGAAGGATGCTATATTGGAGAAACAGGCCAGATGCTTAAGAGAAGATTTAATCTGCACAGACATCACATGAAGATAGCCGGTGCCAGTCAGGTTCCCACCCCTGTGGGCCAACACTTTACAAGACCAGAACACTGCACCAGTGATTTCATAGTAAGAATCCTGAAAGGTAACTTTAAAACAATACAGGAACGTAAGACCTTTGAAGTCAGAATGATTGAAAATTTTGACACCCAACAGACAGGACTTAACAAGGATCTGGGTTTTCTAGCCCATTATAAACCATAAAATTGTATTTCTCTGTTCATCACCCTCCTCTCATCTACCCACACCCATCCTGTTAGAATATCAATGAAATGCTTTGGTGTCCCCATGCATACCTCCTACCCACCCCCACCCTCCCACCTTGTCAGACTGTCAAAGTAATGCTTGGATGTTTCACTTATATATACTATCTGCTGCCACATTTGCTTATTTCTGATCTGACGAAGAAGGGCAACCTTCGAAAGCTAATCAAGAAATGTATTAAGTTATGTCCAATAAAAAAGGTATCATCTTATTTTCTTTTCCATGTTTTAGTTTGTTTGATTTCTATTGATAACCTTTAAGAGTGGACTAACACGGCTACCATGCCTCTTTACCTCACTATATAAAGCTGCATATTTTCACACTGTGATATCCGTTGACATGGTCTTCATCCTCGCCTTTCAATGTGTTGTTGTGCTAAATGTATATGTAATGCTATTAATGAAACCCAGAACCTATCTGTAAATCCAATAAAATGTATAAAGGTGGTGATAAGTTGAGGGCAGTATTGGCCAGTGAGTGTTACAGGTGCTGCTATGTCATTCATATCTCCTGCTGATTGCAGAAAAGATAGTGATTTCCATCTAATGCCACCTGAATGGTGTGACTTACACCACCTTTGCTTTATTTATAAAGTACTGCTGTAGGATGTCACTGTGACTGTAAAATATGGTGCTTCCAACATCAGAGCTGATGCAGAGTTATGTAAGCCTCACTACCATTTCAGGTGACCATGGTCCTAAATCTTGCAACCCTCTGTCTATGTATGTGTTACCTCCCCAGGGCCGTGCCAACACAGTAAGCGGGGTAAGCATGGCAGGGGGGCGCCGTCCTCTGGGGGGCGCTGCCGCACCATGCTTACCTTGCCCTCCCGCTCCCATGTCCCAACTGCCCGCCCTCTTCTCTCTCGCAAGATCCCTTTCCTTTTTTTTCTCCTTTTAAATTTACTTCTGTCTGGCAGCGCAGCATCAGTGAAGGAGGCGGCACACCCGACATGTCTAGCCTTCCCTTCGCTCAATGTTCCACCTTCTTCTGACATCAAGGAAATGACGTCAGAAGAAGGCAGGACACTGAGTGAAGGGAAGGCTAGACACGTCGGTAGCGCCGCCTCCTTCACTGATGCTGCGCCTGCGCTGCCGGACAGAGGTAAAATTAAAAGAAAAAAAGAGGGCGGGCAGTTGGGACATGGGAGCGGGAGGGCAGGGGAGAGAGGAACATGGATGCGAGGGCAGGGTTCATGGAAGGGAGAGAGGGGAATTGCTGGATAGGGATGAATGGAGGGGGCAGGAGACAGATGGGCATGGATGGATATAGATGGGAGGATAGGGCTCAGGAAGAGAGGGGAATTGCTGGATAGGGATGAATGGAGGGGGCAAGGGACAGAGGTGCATGGATGGGAGAGCAGGGTCCACGGAGAGAGGAGAAATTGCTGTACATGGGAGGGGAGGGAAGAGAGATGAGATGAGGGAAAAGGAAGAGAGCAGAAAAACTGCACATGGATGCAGAAAATAGGCAGAAGCTGGATCCACTGGACAGTCAAGTCTGCGGAGGACCCAGCTTTTACTTATGGATACAGAGCAAGAAATGAAGAAGAAAGGAGGAAAGTAAAGAAAAAAATGGAAAGGAAGCCCTGGAAACGGAGTTAAGAGGACAGATAGCAGCAGAATCAGATACTGGGCCAGCATGATCAGAAAAAGAAAGTCACCAGACAACAAAGGTAGAAAAAAATCATTTTATTTTCATTTTAGTGTTTGGAATATGTCCACTTTGAGAATTTACATCTGCTATCTTATTTTGCAATATATAGCAATTTGTAGTGGAGGAGTGGCCTAGTGGTTAGGGTGGTGGACTTTGGTCCTGAGGAACTGAGTTCGCTTCCCACTTCAGGCACAGGCACCTCCTTGTGACTCTGGGCAAGTCACTTAACCCTCCATTGCCCCATGTAAGCCGCATTGAGCCTGCCATGAGTGGGAAAGCACGGGGTACAAATGTAACAAAAATAAAATAAAAATTTGTTTCTAAGAATATTGCTGACAATTCCTGTCAGTGTGGTGAGTGATCATTTTCACGGGGGGGGGGGGGGGGGGTGCCAACTGATAGTCTGCAGGGGGGCACCAGAGACCCTAGGCACGGCCCTGTACCTCCCCTACCCTTATCTGCTGTCCCTGCTATCTCTGTCACCTCACCTGTCTCCCTTCACTACTCCTCCCCCTCTGGGGTACAGTGGATCCGCTTTGTGATTCTGTCTGCTGTTTTGTATGTGTCAAACTCTGCCCCTTGAACTGTTGGAGGTGAGGTTTCCCTTGTGGGCAAAGAAATACTATTGTCAAACCAGTAACAAGTGTACCCTGCAGCCTCTGCCTGAGATAGTCCAACTGTAAGCAGATATTTAGATATGAATACAGAATCCATGTAGGCTGGGAAGCTGGAAAATGTGGTTATGTAAAGTGCACACGTTTTTTAAAATAGCTGTCACCTATAAAAAGTGAGGGCTGCAATTGGTTTCTGGCAGCAACTGTACACAATGGGCTGTTTTTCAGTCTCACAGTTGAAATGTGCATCAGTGTAGTAATTAGAGGTTTTGGGAGGAAAATCTTCTCATCGGATGAGCTGTTTGGGGAAAGGGCCCTCTTAATGTCAGTAATTGCTAATGGTGGATGTAGCTTGTTCTTTGTCAATTTACTGGAGAGAAAATAAAAGTCCACATGTGAACAAGACTGATGTGATATGTTTCGGACAGCTCAGAGAGTGAGTTGCAACTGAGCCCAGTTTGCATGTAGGTTGTGGCATGCATATGCTGGGCCTGAGTATTTCAATACATGTTTGTTCCCAGTGAACTTCAGGGGCACCCTAGGAATCATGCCTCCAGTGTAGTGCTTGACACACTAATGTTCCAGCCTTGGCTGTGAGAAGGAACTCAAAGTCTGAGCACAGCAAAAGTCTGGTGCACAATATAGGAGTTGTCAAGCTACAATATGGGATTGGGCTAGAATAACTTATAGCTGCCTGGGATCAGACCATTAGCATCATGTCAGCTAGAGATTTGCTGTAGGGCAATGTTGATAGACCAACTCCAAGGAAACAGAACAATGAGTGAGACGACTAAATTTACAGATGACACAAACAGGCTTATTTTCGAAAGAGAAGGACGCCCATCTTTCGACACAAATTGGGAGATGGACGTCCTTCTCCCAGGGTCGCCCAAATCGGCATAATCGAAAGCCGATTTCAGACGTCCTCAACTGCTTTCCATTGCGGGGACAACCAAAGTTCCAGGGGGTGTGTCGGAAGCATAGCAAAGGCGGGACTGGGGCGTCCTCAGCACATGGGCGTCCTCGGCCAATAATGGAAAAAAGAAGGGCGTCCCTGACGAGCACTTGGTCGACTTTACTTAGTCCATTTTTTCTTGCGATCAAAACTCAAAAAGGTGCCTGAACCGACCAGATGACCACCGGAGGAAATCAGGGATGACCTCCCCTTACTCCCCCAGTAGTCACTAACCCCCTCCCACCCTAAAAAAAAAATTTAAGAATATTTTTGCCAGCCTCTATGCCAGCCTCAAATGTCATACCCAGCTCCCTGACAGCAGTATGCAGGTCCCTGCAGCAGTTTTAGTGGGTGCAGTGCACTTCAGGCAGGCAGACCCAGGCCCATCCCCCCTACCTGTTACACTTGTGGTGGTAAATGTGAGCCTTTCAAAACCCACCAGAAACCCACTGTACCCACATGTAGGTGCCCCCCCCCTTCACCCGTAAGGGCTATGGTAGTGTTGTACAGTTGTGGGTAGTGGGTTTTGAGGGGCTCAGCACCCAAGATAAGGGAGTTATGCACCTGGGTGCAATTTCTGAAGTCCACTGCAGTCCCCCCTATGGTGCCCGGTTGGTGTCCTGGCATGTCAGGGGGACCAGTGCACTACAAATGCTGGCTCCTCCCACGACCAAATGGCTTGGATTTGGTCGTTTCTGAGATGGGCGTCCTCGGTTTCCATTATCGCTGAAAACTGGGGATGACCATCTCTAAGGTCAACCTAAATGTGGAGATTTGTGCATCCCCAACCGTATTATCGAAACAAAAGATGGACGCCCATCTTGTTTTGATAATATGGGTTTCCCTGCCCCTTCGTGAGGGCGTCCTGTGAGGACAATATGCTGAAATCTTCTGCCCAGTGTGTGATGACAGCCAAAAAAACAAATAGGATGCTAGGAATTATTAGGAAAGGGATGCAAAATAAGACCACGAATATTATAATGCCTCTGTATGGCTCTATGGTGCGACGACACCTTGAGTGTTGTGTTCAATTCTGGTTGCCGTATCTGTTAGAAGCAGGATACTGGGTTAGATGGACCATTGGTAAGTTATTCTTATATTCTTATTAACAACGGTTATTGATGGAATTCATTAAGGCAAATGTGGCATAATAGAAGGGATATTTCAGCTGGTTCATTGACAACTGGGGTTAGTTTGTGTGTGCAACTTGAGAATGTAAATACAGTGGGCCCGATATTCTGCCGATGGTGGGCAGCGCTTTTGCTGTCCGCCGTCGGCTTTAAACTTGGATATTCAGTGCTGGGTCATTTCTGGTGACTGGCATTGAATATCCAGGGTTTTTTTAACCACTAAAAAGTTAACTGGTTAACATGTAACTTTTCAGCAGTGAAACAGCAGGCCTATTTTAACTGCTGAACATAGCTGGTTAAGTGCTGAATATCTATGCCTAACTAGCTATGTCACACAATGTAGCTGGTTAGTGCTCTATCCACTAAGCGCAGATATTTAGCAAACGATAATTGGTTATCTCCCACTGAATACCCAAAGTGGGGCACCGATATGCTATTTAATTGGTCAGCGACCATGTGTGGCTAGTTAAATTGCTTTGAATATTGGGGGAGGGGAGAAAATGTCTTAATTGGAGCATGGTGTGCATATGACCTGGTAAGGGACTTTGTTCTTAGAAAGAGCCCTGGAGGCCAGCCACTCTGATGAAAGTTTATCTAATTGTCCACTTTGGCACAAGAATACCCAGCAGTAGTAGTAGTTTTCACCTCTCTTCAAAGCATCCTATTGCAAAAGGATGGTGTCTTGAGTTCCTTCCATTCCTTCCCCATACCCAAAAGTGAGGAGATGCCCTATTTGTACCCCCCCCCCCCCCCCCATAACCTCTCCTCCAGGCTTCTCGTAGCCATCAGAACCATCTATGGAGGTACTGAGTTACAGGTTCTGAAGTTGGGGCCACTTGTTTTAGCTGTGATATCCGTGGTCAAACAACATGTGGTGTTGACGTTTCTGGCCAGCCTTCATTAGTCTGCTAGTATGCTGAGTCAGATGGTATATGGTGTCTTAACAAATAAAACAGTGCCACACAAATATGCACAGTCAAGTGTATATCATTTCAGGCCCTTTCCCCATTGACCTCCAACATTGGTTAGGTGTGTTACTGGGGAATCAGGGCCAAACATCATGTGTGCTGGTGAGATGAAGAGCCAGAGGAGTGAGGCTAGGATGCTACAACTTCAAAGGATGCACTGTTTTCAAATGGTGATTTGAAGGAGGCTAGGTGAACTGCCCAGCCTCCTGGTACTTTTAGTGCTGGAGATTTGGGTGTAGTGACTAAGACAATTTTGGCCTTGAGTAGTTGGATCAGGACACCCTCTCCATGTATGGCTTTCCTCCAGAATGCTTCATGCACATAGCTATGTGTCTGATGTGAATGATTAACCTCAAGCGCTAAACACTTGGAAAAATTGCTCGCAATATGCACCCCCCCCCCCCCCAACACTAGAGTTTGGAATCCATTGTTTGGACCTTATGTCAGCTGCATTTTTTTTTGAGGCTGTCAGTCCTCGGGGATTTGCTGTATATGTACCATTGTCAGTTGTGGAATGGTCCTTTTCTGCACGGTGATGTGGCAATGCCAGTTGGACATGTATCTGTATATCTGACACATCAGCTGCTTAGTGATCTCATTATCCAGGAATCTGTGTACAACATTACTAGGCTAAGAGCATATTCACATGCTCTACCTCTCAAATTTATAGGAATGGTTCGGGCATGTTCTCTGGATTTCCACAGATCCCTTATTTGTCACATCTGTATATGCACCATATATTCACTTACTCCATGCCTTATACATTATAGGTATTTGTTGTGGTGCTTCTACATGCAAGGCATCCAGTGTTTAGGGAATCATATGGCGTGTTCACAAGTGCTCAGGGATAGTAGTAGTATGTATCCTCACAATGTCAAGAATGTGTGGACAACAAGCAGTATCCTAAATGTGTATGCCTGCACTTGTCTGCACCTTCATATGCAAAATCAAGGTCCTCCCTCATTACTGCAAAGTAGGCAGTTCCCAATTTTTCTGCCAGTTCCTCCTACAGAGATGTTAGTCTGATTTTAGAGGGAGGACCACCACCAGTATGCAGAGCAGGGGAACATATCTAGCAGGGTTTTTTTTTAAGGGTTCGTCTCATGCCACAATACCTGGGTTTGATTTGTTCAAGGTTCATTGGGACAACTGCTATGTAGTTCATTGCCTGGACTATGGTCTGCCAAATGATATCTTTGGAGGCTGAGGATAGCCATGAGCTTAGGCCTCCAAACAAATCCTCAAAGTTTTCAAGGAAAATATGAAGAATTACATCATTCTCCTTGGCCGAAAAGTGCGGAGCCAAGAGGCAATCTTCTGGCTCCTCGTGCTGCTCTTTCTCCTCGCTGGCAGTTCTTTTGGCAGGACATTTCCCTTTACTACCAACAGCTGCTGATGGTGCCTTTTCTCTAGGAGCAACTGTGTTGTCTTGAGGCCTACCACTGTGGTGGACCATGGTGGCCAGCCATTGCCTGGGGTGTGAACTTTGGGTACCTTGTACTGTCCCTGCTGTTGATGGACACCTCTGTTCATGTTGGCTCACATTTTGCCTTGCCCTCTCCAGGGGCTGCCCTGCTAGCTCTCTTTGTGGATTTGACATTGGATCTGTGCCTTTCAAAATCATCCACACAACCAATGCATCATTTCACATATTTATTTATTGGGATTTTATTAACTGCCTTTATGAAGAGATTCACCCAATGTGGTGTACAGCAGGTACAGTTTAACATAAAATTTACAATTTTGTTAACTGTGTAACAATAGTAAAATAACCAAGAATAAACATAAATACAATAAATGAGGTAAACTTGAAAACAGTAAATAAAAACCTAATAATAAAACTACCGTGAAACAGTATCAAAAATATATACATTTAACAGCACTGGAATTCAAATACCAGAGATATAATACAGTCTTAGCCTAATCGTAATGATACATCTAATAAGCATACATTAGAACATTCAACTAATATAGATATGATCAGGGCCATGCCAACACAGTAAGTGAGGTAAGCACCGCAGGGGGGCGCCGACCTCTGGAGGGCGCCGCCCAGGTCCGCTCACTTGCAAAATCTTTTACCTGAAGTTGTGATTCTCCTCTCTCCCTTGGCTTTCCCTGCAAAATCTTTTACCTGAAGTTGTGATTCTCACAGCATGAAAGATTAGGCAGGAGTGAGCTCTGGTGCAATTTGCATGACAACAAAACAAATGTAAACCTCACTGCACTCAGGGGGGGGGGGGGGGGGGGAATGTTAGTTCCCTGTGGGGGGGGGGGGGGGTCATTCGAGGAGGTTTCCTTGTGTGAGGAGAAGGAACACTTTAAGACAAACAGTACTGCTGAAAAGAAAACAAAAAAAACTGTGTGAGCTGGGGAAAACTCCTGGAGACAGGGCAGAGGAATTACAATCATGGAGTGTGGGGCAGTCTGCAGAAGATTGCCACAGTAATTTATGATCGGTCTCAGAAGAGTCAAGAGAAGAGAGCTGCAGCCTGCAACTGGTCCAGAATGTTTAGGAGTTAAGTTTCAACCCTGGCTGCAGCACAGCAGCAGGGCAGGCTCTAAGGCTCAGGAGATGTCCTCCGTGATCAGTGGTCAAACAAGTGTCAATCAATGTGGGGTGCTGGTAGGCAGGCAGAGCAGCCGGCTTCAGTTTCAGCACCAGTACTGCCAGCCATTGCCGTCCTCTTAGTCAACTCCAAACTCCTTTGCCTGCCAACCAACGACGTGTGCACTGCACGAGCACCTTGCGTGCATGGTGCAGGCGCAGCAGCAGTTCCCAAAACAGTATTTTCAGGCCAGCATGAGTAGATCAGCCTGATCAGGCACAGTGCAGCTGCCTGCTGGCCCGTCATAGGTCATGTGACCAAACTGAGAGAGAAACCCGGACAAAGAATGAAAACTGGGAAACCCGCCCGGACTCACGATGTTGCCCTCAAAAAGAGGACATGTCCGTGAAAACCCGGACATATGGTAACCCTAGATATGTGAAAATGCATTTTGCTTTAATGAAATTGCTAAACTTTAGAGTCAGAGACTTATCAATGAGGGATACATACAGTGCTTTTTTTGTGCCGGTACACGCCAGTACAACGTACCGGCACCTTTTTCCTGAGGTCCGGCTCACTTGCCTGCTCCCTTCTGTTCCTGCTCTCGCGCTCCAAAATCTTTTACCCGAAGTCGCGATTCTCCTCTCTCCCCTGCCCTCCCCTCCATGTCCAGCAATTCTCTCTCCCCTCCCCTCCATGTCCAGCATGTTGCCTCCCTCCCCTGCCCTCCCCTCTCCTCTCCTCTCCATGCTGGACATGGAGGGGAGGGGAGAGGAGGGCAGGGAAGAGAGAATTGCTTGACATGGATGAGAGGGGAGGGCAGGGGGCAGAGGAGACATACTGGACATGGAGGGGAGGGGAGGTCAGCGAAGAGAGATTCGCTGGACATGAAGGGCAGGGGGAGAGAGGAGAATTGTTGGACATGGATGGGAAGTGAGGGCAGGGGAGAGAGGAGAATCGCTGGACATGGATGAGAGGGGAGGGGAGGGCAGGGGAGAGAGGAGAATCGCTGGACATGGATAAGAGGGGAGGGCAGGGGAGAGAGGAGAATTGCTGGACATGGATGAGAGGGGAGGGCAGGGAAGAGAGATTCTCTAGACATGGATGGATGGAGGAGTTGGCGGGGAGAGAGGAGAAATGCTGGTCTTGGATGGAGGAGAGGGGAGAGAGAATTATTGCTTTATATGGATACAGGGGAGGGACGAGAGAGGAGAAATGCTGAACATGGATGGAGGAGATGAGAGAGGAGAAGTGCTAGACATGGATGGAGGTAAGGAAAGAAAAAAGAAGAAGATGCACATGGATGGAGATGAGGGAAAGGGAAGAGGGGAGAAAAACTGCACATGGATGGAGAAAATAGGCAAAAGCTGGATCCACGTTATACCTCCTCCAGTCAATTCCACAGAGGAGGACACAGCTTTTACTTATGGATGTAGGGCAAGAAATGAAGAAGAAAGGAGGAAAGTAAAGAAATAAATGGAAAGGAAGCCCTGGAAATGGAGTTAAGAGAACAGATAGAGAGCAGCAGAATCAGACCAATATGGATAGAAAAAGAAAGTCACCAGACAACAAAGGTAGAAAAAATCATTTTATTTTCATTTTAGTGTTTGGAATATGTCCACTTTGAGAATTTACATCTGCTATCTTATTTTGCAATGTATAGCAATTTGTTTTCTAAGTATATTGCTGACAATTCCTGTCAGTGTGGCAAGTGGTGTGCGATCATTTTCACGGTTAAATATCATAAAAAATTATTTGCGATCAAGTATTTTGCAAGAAAGGCTTATAAGCCTTGCCATCTTGTGCCACACGGGGGGGGGGGGGGGGGGGGGGGGGGAGCGCCAACTGATAGTCTGCAGGGGGGCACCAGAGACCCTAGGCACGGCCCTGGATATGATGCTAAAGATTTTCTACAATACGGCTTACCATATAGTTGAGGGACCAAGAGCAGATATATGATGGGAACAAGATGCGTGGTAGAGTCAGTTGGGATAATTTGATGGTTAACTAAACTCAAGGCGAGTTCTTTGTATAGTTAAGCAAGAGATAAAGAACTGATCTAAACAGTGGTGTGCTGGAGCCGGCTCGCACCGGCTCGCAAGAGCCGGTTGTTAAATTTTTTACCGACTTGCGAGCCGGTTGTTCCTGAGAGCGAGCCGGCTCTCTCGCCTTACTTCCTTCCTTCCTCCCTCCCTTCCTCCCTCCCTCCTACAGGGTCCGGTGGTCCCTCACCTCCCTTGTCCAGCAAATTCTTTGGGGCAGGCAGTCTTGCCTGCCCACTGCCGGCGCTGACCCTCCACCGCTGCCGGATCGCTCTTTAAAAATGGCCGCCGAGACTTCTGCTGAAGTCTTGGAGGCTGCCCTTATAAGTCTCGGTGGCCATTTTGAAGAGCAATCCGGCAGTGGGGGAGAGTCAGCGCCGGCAGCGGGCAGGCAAGACTGCCTGCCCCGAAGAATTCTGAGAACAACCTCGGTGGCTGGAGGGGGTGGCAGGGGTGAGAAGGGAATTGCTGGACATGGGTGGCTGGAGGGGGGGCAGGGGAGAGGACAATCGCTGGCATGGGTGGCTGGAGGAGGGTCAGGGGAGAGAGGACAATCGCTGGGTATGGGTGGCTGGAGGGGGGCAGGGGAGAGAGGACAATTGCTGGGTATGGGAGGCTGGAGGGGGGCAGGGGAGCAAAGAGAATCACTGGGTATGGGTGGCTGTAGGGGAGGGGATGGGAGGGCAGGGGGAGAGGAGGGTTGCTGGACATGGGTAGATGGAGGGCAGGGCAGGGGGGAGAGGAGGGTTACTGGACATGGGTGGATAGAGGAGAGGGAAGGGAGAGAAGAAATGCTGGACATGGATGGAGGGGAGGGAAGAGTGAGGAAGGAGATGAGATGAGGGAAAAGGAAGAGAGGAGAAAAACTGCACATGGATGAAGAAAATAGGCAGAAGCTGGATCCACTGGACAGTCAAGTCTGTGGAGAACCCAGCTTTTACTTATGGATGTAGGGCAAGAAATGAAGAAGAAAGGCAGAAAGTAAAGAAATAAACGGAAAGGAAGCCCTGGAAACAGAATTAAGAGGACAGATAGCAGCAGAATCGGATACTGGGCCAGCATGATCAGAAAAACAAAGTCACCAGACAACAAAGGTAGAAAAAATCATTTTATTTTCATTATAATGTTTGGAATATGTCCACTTTGAGAATCAGGTGCTCAACATTAAAAGTTTATATTTATTTACTTATTTATGGCTAGGGCTTTTCAGCTTGGAGAAGAGACGGCTGAGGGGAGATATGATAGAAGTGTATAAAATAATGAGTGGAATGGATCGGGTGGATGTGAAGCGACTGTTCACGCTATCCAAAAATACTAGGACTAGAGGGCATGAGTTGAAGCTACAGTGTGGTAAATTTAAAACGAATCGGAGAAAATTTTTCTTCACCCAACGTGTAATTAGACTCTGGAATTCATTGCCGGAGAACGTGGTACGGGCGGTTAGCTTGACGGAGTTTAAAAAGGGGTTAGATAGATTCCTAAAGGACAAGTCCATAGACCGCTATTAAATGGACTTGGAAAAATTCCGCATTTTTAGGTATAACTTGTCTGGAATGTTTTTACGTTTGGGGAGCGTGCCAGGTGCCCTTGACCTGGATTGGCCACTGTCGGTGACAGGATGCTGGGCTAGATGGACCTTTGGTCTTTCCCAGTATGGCACTACTTATGTACTTATGTACTTATGTAAATTAGATTGGAACCTCGGATCATTTAATTTTTTTTTTCCTGGAGAGAGTAATGCATTGCCCTCACCAGGCTCTCTCTCCCCGGCTATAGCCAGCTCTGCAATTTTCAGGGGAGGCGCAGAGGTGGACGGGGGGGAGGGCACAGAGGTGGACCCGGGAGACAGCCTGTTGTTAAACATTTACCAGCACACCACTGGATCTAAGTTACAGTATGTGTAGCAAGCTAGATCAGGTGCTGTCTGTCACCCTATGTATTAGCTTGCAAGAAGAGTAAGGCTTTCACCTTCCTGAAGCAGAAGTAGTTTTGAGTTATACGTAGCTCCTCTGGGAGAAGGCTTGCTGGCGGATATCACATCATACAATTTATTTACATATTTATTCCTTCACAACTTTTTTCCTTTAAAGAGACAGCATAACAAAAACATGCCTTACCTGGTACACTTGTATCTGGAAGAGTTTGTGTGGGCCAGGGCCGCCGAGAGACTAGGGCGGGCTCGGGGCAAGGCCAGCACGCCTCTGTTCCGCCTCCGCCCCCCTGCCACCCCCTATCACTGCAGCTGCCGCCCCCCTGTCACTCCCCCGCTGCTGCCCCCCCCTTGTCGCTCCTCCCACCGCTGCAGTCCTCAGTCTCACCTGCCTGCCTCCACGGCTCCGGGCCCCCTGCATTCAAGGCAGCAGTCGCAGATCGCCTCTCTTCTGGCCTTCCCTCTGTGTCCCACCCTCGTCTGATGTAACTTCCGGTTTCTTCGCAGGAGGTTCCCCCCTGCCCCCCCTCTCGGTGGCCCTGGTATGGGCATGTCATTTTATTATAGGGCTCACTAGGAGTGTGTACTAAAAGGTGAAATGGAAATGTGTCTCACAAAGTGACATGTCATAAGCATGTCATGGTGCATATGCACATACCAATGATGCAAGCACGCATATGAGATAGGCGTGTCCTGGTGATGTTATTTTAGTGTGACCAGAGATGTATATATAAAGTGCCACATTTTAAGGCCATTTTCTTGTCCAGAATGGATCGTATGCTGTTGCGATTTATCTCCAGTTATTATCTCCATTTTTGAACTTGATCGTGGCAACTCATGTTTCCTAAATCTTACCTTCACCCACACAGGTTGTTAGTTTGACAAGAAGCTACACCTAGCTATTAGACGCAATGATTTTGGAGTCTGTGTCTGTTTCGAGGTTGTGTCCCATGTTTGTAGTTAATTTGGTATGACTATTTAGTCAGGACTCCTTCAAAGGCAGAATTTGATGTAGTGTGGGAAACTAACTGTAGTTTTGCCTTCATCCCTCAGTTTCATTCTAGGCTGTCTGCTAGCAGGTGTCATCGGATGTTTTCTCTGTACAGATGACCTTGCTGGAGGCTAATGGCCACCCTCCCACAGATGAGTACAATGCTTGGTGTCATTTGTCTCAAATAATGGTAGGTATATAAATGTACATGACTAATTTGAGCTTCCTTTGAGTATGAGGAATCTGGATACAATCAGTCTCTATAAATAAATGACAATACACACATCTACCACACTTAAAGTGTCCCTCTTTATGCTCTAATAATAATTTCCTATCCCTCTGACTACTAAACAATTCCCTAAGATTGCTGCTTCGAGTGTATGCAAAATGGGACATACACTCAAAGTTGCATACACTTGATGTGTGTATTGTCATTTGTGTATGGAGACTGATTCAATCCAGATTCCTCATACTCAAAGGCAGTTGAAATTAAAGGAATGTACAGAGTGTATCTCTAAGCAGGTAGTTTATGGTATATTGGTCAAATTGTTAGACCAATTAAGAATAGAATAGTTCAGCATTTAAGTAACTTATAGCTAAATGGGCAAAGGCAACATTAGTATCCCATTGGAGTGAAGTGCAACTATGCCCCTCTGCTTTGCAATTTGTAGTGCTGCTACAAGAAGGTTTATGGAGGGGACGGGACATTTCACAGGTGTTGACATGGAAAGAGCAGAGAATGATTTATACATAGGGTACAGTGGAATCCACTGGCTTGAATAAGGATGTGGATTAGTCACAGCATTGATGGAAGGGAGGATATATTATGTCATAAATTTGATGACTATAGGTTCTGTGCAATTTTTGTATATAAAAGCAAATGGAGAGGTGGACCGACTGATATGTACTTATTACGGAAAGAACAAGAATTTATCTTTGAATTAAATACCCTCCATCCACATGGTTTAAATGGTGAAACGGACTACTCTGTATTTTTATGATCATGTATGCACATTAGACATCCATCTTAATAATATATAATATTTATCTTTTATCTTTTTATTTTTTATTTCTAACTATGGCACTTCTTTTAGTGCCCCTCGGTTTATTTTTATTCTCTATTCATTTATTTTTCCATTATCCATCAAACTCCATTGACTTTACACACATTACTCATCAATATAGTGATGTTACTCCGCCCTTACACTCATTATATTGCTTTTGGTTGAAGTGATCATGCGCAAGTGAGCGAGTGTCTGTTTAAACTAAGATGACCTTGACCCTTATCTCCGTGGTTACACCCCCCCCCCCCTTTTTTTCATTAACTATTTCACTTCATAAGGTTTCCATCATTTAATACACTTATCTCAGTTTTTATATGGTTTTTTTCGGTCCATATAATGATTTGTTTGTTAGAGTTGTTTGCTTGTTTCGCTCATCCCGAGTGGCTATTTTTCGAGCCTGTCTATATGTTTACATCCGCACGTTTTTATAATACAAGAACTTTTTATAATACAAGTACATTTTAACATTCTCATTCATTGATGATCACTATCCATCATTTGCATTGGAAATAATATATCTATGTGATAAACACGGTCTTTTGACTTTTGACCTCTACCTTCCTTTAAATAACTTCCGGTTTTTCGACATAGCTTTTTTCGGCATACTCGGAGATTAGAGGCTGCTCATATGACCTCAGGTAAGTTTTGAGCCAAATTGATTGAATGTTTTATCTTCTCCACTATGTTGTCCTTTAATATAGTACGGCATTTACACCTTCCGATATTGAGCCCGAATAAAATAGAGTAACGCGTCATCGCGTCCTTATAACGGTCACCGTATCAGAACAGGCTTTTTTACTACGTTTGCTTTTTTTACTTAGTATAGTCATTATACTCTCCGATAGTAGGCGCCGTGATACTATCATAGAGGACTACGGCTTGGGATATATTTCCTTCCTTTCCATTCAAGTAGGTAGACCTATGTCCAATGATATAGCCTTTCATGTCATTCCTCTGGAGGAGTTGTTGTCCGTTTTCCATTAGATTTTCTTCCTCACATTTAAGTTTTACTTATATATCAATATAATTTTATGCAGGTCCATAACCTTTCGTTTTTGTGTCTCTGGATGAGCCGTTTTTTTCAGGATATTGTCCATACACGTGAGTCTTTTTATATATATATAATTTTTTCATGATATCTTTTTACCATATGTTTTCTATATATATTTTTTCTTTTTAATTCTTTTTAATTGTTGATCTATATCTCTTTTTATTTCTTTTTTATCTGTAGTTGCTTTTACCAAGCATATATTTTGCTTGGTAGTGAAGAACCACTTTTTAGGTGGGTGTCTTTTACAATATATTATTGAAGATGGCTGTCTGGTGTCTAGTAAACTTCTGTGTTCATAACCATAATTATCTCTATGTATTTTCCATGTGTCCTCTCTAGATGTTTGTACAACATGTTTCTGGATTTCTGTAATATATATGTGTATATATATGTTGCAGATACATTAGCCACTTTTAAAATTTGAATACTGTGGGATTTTGATATTATACAATTTAATGCCATAGCTTCATTAATATTTGGCTCTCAATAATACAAGTTTACATTTGACTGTATTTTAATGTTGTCTTTATAAATTTATATAATTTTTATGATATCCTTTTACAATATTACTGTTATATGATTTTTATTTAGATGTTCAGATTTGCTATTTATTATTTATTTATTATTATTTTTTTAGCCCCTGAAGCAGCCCAGTTGGGCGAAACATGGCCTGTGTCGGGCTATTCTATGTATACGGACTATTGTATGCATATTTTATCTTTATCATATAAATAAAATATCTCTTTGGTTTATCTACGATCTGCTTTGTACAGTTTCCAATTTCCGGGGATATCCTTAAACATGTCAATGAGTGGCTGGAGTGCCACTCACAGGTTTCAGCTCCTCCGCATTGTGGTCCGAGTATTTTTTTTAGGTTTTGTTAGAGGTAAGGTGTTATTATGTTATTGTGTATATCTTATACAAAGAGTTGTATTAACAGTACTTTTGCATAATTATAATCTTTGTGCATGCAGTTCTGGCTCCTGAAGATGCCATGTGGTGAAACATGATATCGTGTAGAGCCTGGATGCAAGTTGAATGACAAGAGCGCTGGTAGCTGGTTTGGCCTCAGTCTTGGGGGTCCCCTTGTTGAGTGAGAACTGCTGTGTTCCAACAGCCTTATATGAGGATGCTGTAGTTACAACCATTTATGTACTTTCAATGATCTTCGTGAACAAGTTGGATTTTTATGTGGGACATTTACAGTGTTACAAACATTTGTAGGTTTGTGGTGAGAGACTGATGGAGAAAAACTGATTGGGTAGTCCTACATGGAATAGTGATTTGCATTTACTGTAAGATACAGTGAAGAACTTGATGAAGCACTTGGATAATAGCTTTTTGGTTGCTTCAGCAGTCCAATGAGGCTGAAGCATCCTGTTTTTTTTAATAGCTGTGTGTGGATCCAGCAAATAAGCAATCGTTCAGGGGAATCAGACTGTTTAGGATTCACAAAATAAATAAAACCCACAAAAATAGAACAGCTGATACCCATGGATCTGATCAGTGCAGCAAAGCATTTAAATGGGTAGGAGAAAGTAAGATGCTTGCGGGACCCTGCAAATCAGTTACATGGTACAGAAATTCTTGCCACCATTTGTAAGGCTCTGGCACACATGTTGATGACATAGTGCACATAGATTAATAGGGTGGCATAGATTTACCAAATGGGAGAAAACCAGGTAAACCTTTAAAAGAACATCCCATGGAGAACATATATGAGGGAGAAAGAAGGACTTAAGTAATTTGCAAGAAAGAAGGATCAATCACTTAGAGCTACTATGTACTAGAGTATTGTGTTCTGTTTTGGAGCCCCTGACTTAATAAGGAAATAAAAAGACTTGAAGTGGTTCAGAGAAAAGCACTGAGAATGGTATGGCATTTGCACCACAAGATATATGAGAAGTGACTTGATGACCTGAAGACGTATACACTGGAAGAAAGGAGAAATAGGGGTGATATGATACAGATATTCAAATATTTGAAAGGTATGTATATACAAATAAACCTTTTCCAAACATAGGAAGGTGGTAGAACTAAAGGCCATGAACAGAGGTTGAGAGGTGGTGGAAATGAAAACAGTAACAGAATTAAAAAATGTGTGGGATAAACACAAAGAGCCCGATAATCAGTGCTATTTAAATGGTCAGGAACGGCTCCTGGACAGTTCAATAGCGTTTAGCCAGCTAAGTGCTAATATTCAGCGTGAGATAGCCAATTATCTCAGCTAAATATTAGCGTGTAGCGGCTAGCCGCTAGCTGGATATCTTGCGTGATTATCAGGCTTATTTTCAAAAGAGAAGGACGCCCATCTTTTGACACAAGTCGGGAGATGGGCGTCTTCTCCCAGGGTCACCCAAATTGGCATAATCGAAAGCCGATTTTGGGCATCCTCAACTGTTTTCCATTGCGGGGATGACCAAAGTTCACAGGGGCGTGTTGTAAGCACAGCGAAGGCAGGACTGAGGCATGCCTAACACATGGGCGTCCTCAACTGATAATGGAAAAAAGAATGACGTCCCTGACGAGCACTTGGGCGACTTTACTTGGTCCTTTTTTTGTTACGACCAAGCCTCAAAAAAAGGTGTCCAAACTGACCAGATGACCACCGGAGGGAATCGGGGATGACCTCCCCTTACTCCCCAAGTGGTCACTAACCCCCTCCCACCCTCAAAAAAAACCTTTAAAAAATAATTTTTACCATCCTCTATGCCAGCCTCAAATGTCATACCCAGCTCCATGACAGCAGTATGCAGGTTCCTGGAGCAGTTTTAGTGGGTGCAGTGCACTTCAGGTAGGTGGATCCAGGCCCATCCCCCCCTACCTGTTACACTTGTGGTGGTAAATGTGAGCCCTTCAAAACCCACCAGAAACCCACTGTTCCCACAAGTAGGTGCCCCCCTTCACTCCTTAGGGCTATGTAGTGTTGTACAATTGTGGGTAGTGGGTTTTGGGGGGGTTTGAGGGGCTCAGCACACAAGGTAAGGGAGCTATGTGCCTGGGAGCAATTTATGAAGTCCACTGCAGTGCCCCCTAGGGTGCCCGATTGGTGTCTTGGCATGTCAGGGGGACCAGTGCACTATGACTGCTGGCTCCTACCTTGACCAAATAGCTTGCATCTGGTCGTTTCTGAGATGGGCATCCTCAGTTTCCATTATCGCCAAAAATCAGGGACGACCATCTCAAAGGTCGACCTAAATTTTGAAATTTGGGCATCCCCGATCGTATTATCGTACTCACGGACCGGAAGCAGTGCGACAAGTAATTGCAAATCAAACTGAGGAAGAACGGCCATCACCGAATGAGCGAAACACACAAAGAATGGCTCAAATACGTGCCGAGGAAGCACCAGAGTGACATGCAGCCAGACTTGACGATGCCCGGTTGCGAGCACGGCGATCGCGTTCTGCAGCTTCAGATCTGCTTCGTTCTCAAAAGAATCAACGCGACAGGCTGAGAGTGGCTTAAATCTCCAAAAGTTCTTCACCGATTGCTTTGAAATTTCGACACAACGTTGCATTTGAATACGCGCGTGTTTTTATATACCTACAACTGCAAATCAAACTGAGGAAGAACGGCATCAACGAACGAGCGAAACAGACAAAGAATGGCTCAAATACATGCCGAGGAAACAGCACAGCGAAAAACATCGCTCGAGGCTCTTGATCGATCATTGCAAGATTTGCGTGGAAACATCTGACCATTTGGGAACACATTAATATTGCTTGCAGGAGATTTCAGGCAAACATTACCTGTAGTTCCTCGATCGACACCAGCGGACGAAATAAATGCTTGCCTAAAATACTCTACTTTGTGGCAACACGTAAAGACGTTAAACTTAACTACAAATATGCGTGTCCAGCTGCAAAATGATCAATCAGCTCAGATATTCTCACATCAATTGCTGAAAATTGGGAACGGAAAGGTGCCGGTTGATCTGACCTCAGGACGAATTTAATTACCTCATAACTTCTGCAATTTAGTGACCTCAAAAGAACAATTGGTTGAAAAAGTATTTCCCAATATTCAAACCAATTATAAGAATCACGATTCGCTGAGTGAACGAGCTATTCTTGCTGCCAAGAACAAAGACGTCTACGAACTGAACAATATTATTCAGTTTAACATTCAAAGCAAGCAACTCACATACAAGTCCGTCGACACTGTTCTGGAAGCAGATGAAGCGCTTAATTATCTAACAGACTTTTTCAATTCACTTGATCTGCAAGGGATGCCACCACACGTACTGCAATTGAAAATCGGCGTGCCAATTATCCTGTTGCGAAATATCAACCAGCCAAAGCTTTGCAACCGTACGTGGCTTGCAGTAAAAAAATTAATGAGCAATGTCGTAGAAGCAACAATCTTGACAGGACCTTTCAAAGGTGAACATGTCCTCATTCCTCGCATTCCTATGATTCCAACAGATATGCCATTTCAATTTAATAGATTGCAATTCCCAATTCGATTGGCATTTGCAATCACCATCAACAAAGCTCAGGACCAATCTTTAGAATTCACCTGTTTACATCTGCACACGGATTGCTTCTCACATGGACAATTATATGTTGCATGTTCTACAGTCGGCAAACCAGACAATCTCTATCTCTGCACACAAAATGGAACAACAAAAAATATTGTATACCCACATGCATTGTGAAATTAAACATATTAGAAACGTGCACTTCCTCTTTTCTTTCTTTTCCATTTAACCAGACTGAGCCACAGCAACGCGTGGCCGGGTAGAGCTAGTAAGTAAATAAATATAAACTTTTAACGTTCAGCACCTGGTTCTCAAAGTGGACATATTCCAAACACTATAATGAAAATAAAATTATTTTGTTCTACCTTTGGTGACTTTGTTTCTCTGATCATGCTGGCCCAGTATCCGATTCTGCTGCTCTCTATCTGTTCCCTTGACTCTGTTTCCAGGGCTTCCTTTCCATTTATTTCTTTTCTTTCCTCCTTTCTTCTTCATTTCTGGTCCTCTGCAGACTTGACTGTACAGTGGATCCAGCTTCTGCCTATTTTCTCCATCCATGAGTAGTTTCTCTCCTCACTTCCTTTTCCCTCATCTAATCTCCTTCCTCTATCTTCCCTCCATGTCCAGCATTTCTTCTCTCTCCCTTCCCTCCCCTCCAACCATGTCCAGAATTTCTCTTGCCCTCCCCTACATCCATGTCCTGAAACTCTCCTCTCTCCCCTGCCCCTCTCTACCCATCCATGCCCAGCAATTCTCTTCTCTCCCCTGCCCCCCTCTACCCATCCATGCCCAGCAATTCTCTTCTCTCCCCTACCCCCTCTACCCATCCATACCCAGCGATTCTCCTCCCTCCCCTGCCCTCCCCTCCCGCTCCCATCCATGTCCAATGATTCTCCGTTGCCCCCATCCTCCCCTCCCACTCCCATCCATGTCCAGCGATTCTCCATCGCCCCCATCCTCCCCTCCCACTCCCATTCATCTTTTTTTATTACCTCCGTCGAAGCGGCCCCGTTATTTAAAGCCCTGCTCGTCTCTAGCCTTCCCTGCTTGCTTCAATCATGATGAGTTTGTTCCCTCAGTCCCGCCTTCACGGAAAAAGATAATGATGTCACAATGATATCAGAAGGAGTGGCCTAGTGGTTAGGGTGGTGGACTTTGGTCCCGGGGAACTGAGGAACTGAGTTTGATTCCCGGCACAGGCAGCTCCTTGTGACTCTGGGCAAGTCACTTAACCCTCCATTGCCCCATGTAAGCCGCATTGAGCCTGCCATGAGTGGGATAGTGCAGGGTACAAATGTAACAAAAAAAAAAAACTCATCACGAAGCAAACAGGGAAGGCTAGAGACGGGCAGCAGGGCTTTAAATAACGCAGCCGCTTCAACGGAGGTAATAAAAAAAGATGGATGGGAGCGGGAGGGGAGGATAGGGGCGATGGAGACTCACTGGATATGGATGGGAGCAGGAGAGGAGGTAAGCATGGCCTGTGGTGGTGCCCTCCTGCCATGCTTACCTCGTTCACTGGAGCCAGCTCGTCCTGGAGAACAACCAGCTCGCAAGATCTTGCAAAATTTAACAACCGGCTCTTGTGAGCCAGTGCGAGCCGGCTCCAGCACACCACTGGACGCCCATCTTGTTTCGATAATACGGGTTTCCCCGCCTCTTCACCGGGACGTCCTACGAGGACGTCCTCAAGAAAACATGGGCGCCCCTTTCGACTATGCCCCTGCACGCCGGCTAAGCTAGAATATTCTGTGGTAAACCGGCTAAGTTGAGTGGTTAATATAGGCTGCTTAAATAGCAGGCCTATCTTTACCCTCTATTAACTTAGCTGGCTAGCCTGAATATTTGCTTAGTTGGTTAAGTTGCCGCAGTCAAAACTGAAACCAGATATTCAGTGTCGGTCACCAGATACAGGGTCAGCACTGGCAGTAGCAGCTAACTGCGCTGCCTGCTTCTGGCTAAATATCAGAGAGAATGAAACCAAACAAACTTTGCTGGACTTAGATGGTAACTCCATAAATTGTGATGTAAAGCCAGTGCTGGGCAGATATCTACAGTCTATGCCCTGAAAATGACAAGGACAAATATGAGTATCGGATCATACCTTATGCTATGAGTTTATCTTGTTGGACAGGTCTTTATCTGTCATCATCTGACAGAGAAATTGTCAGACATGGCTGGAGTTTAACTTTTGCTAGAGTCCACTTGGCTCCAATTAAGTGGCAGCTCATTTAACCCTGGAATGGTAGTGACCTGCAGGGGTAGGCTTGGAGCTTTTCTTGGGGCAGTGCAGGCCACCTGCTGACATCCTAGCATGAAACATCCCAAGTGGAACAATAACTTGTTTGGCCATATTGAGCCATGGATTCGAGAAGAATATATGTCCTTGAAACACCCTAGTTGACTCCTCTCCTTCCTTTACTGAGAAGGGTCAACTGGGGAGAAGGTATTTAGGAAGAGTTCTGGTACCTAGAATGAATTTCCCTATCAGGTTGTCAATAAATCTGAGGCTTTTATTATTCCATTTGATTAACGTGTTTTGGTTGTTTATTGAACACATAGTTGATTTCATTCCCTGTTCAAGGCATGGCTGGAACCTGAGTTATTTACAACCCAGGTAATATTGTTTTTCAAGTTTAACAAGCAAGATTGGATTGTTAAATGGGGATTAAATTTTATTGATAGCCAAGAAAAGACTATTTTGCCCTTGCCAATTACAAGGAACAAGACATTAAAAAAGAATTTCAAACCCTTTGAGTCATCAATTGGTTTGGTCCATGACAATTGTAAAGTTTCAGAAATCTTATCTTCTTAAATCAGGTGTGACAATGGAGGACAGTTGTTGCAAAAGATGTTGCATCATTCCAGAAGTTACAGGAGAGGCACTTTTAATATGGGCTAACCTATTATTAAACAACTCGGGGTGAAATGGGAGTGGAACAAGAAAAACTTTATAACTCAGAAGAAAGAGCAGATCGAGAAAGATTGAAGAGACAATTTGCTGCTTTCCTGTGTGAAGACAAGGTACTGTAAGCACTGTTCATAAATTACAAATTCTGTTCATAATATTTACTGATCTAATATAAGACTTTTATTGCCAGAAAAGAGACAGTTTAAATATAAGGAAAAAGAAGTGGAAGGAGATAGAATAAAAGTAGGGAAATACTTGAGCAAATGTGAATGAGTTTCACGATGCTTCAGCTTTACTTGAGGCAGGTTCCAGCTCATCTAAAAATTCAAAGGAGGAAGAGAAGGCTGCTTAGTAAATGAAAATAAACTGTACAGTGCATGCTAGAAGCAATGCACATAGGTGTGTTTTCCATCCTCAGTCTGAGTAGAATTTTGTGACTGCTGGTAGGTGCGCATGCATGAGTTGACAGTATGAGCATGGATCAATGGATGGGTGGAATATGTGTGAATAAAAGGGAAGAGCATGTGCACCTTAGTGAGTGAAGAGTTTTATTGGGTGGATCAGACAGCTATGTGAGATGATGAAGTGCGTGTATACAAGTGAGTGAAATGGTTTAGGGTAGAGGTGGATCGATGTAAATGCAGGAAAAAAAATCGCAGGGAACACAACGTGCAGCAAGACAGCGAAGATGTCTTGCTGCACATTAGGGTAGAGGTTGGCAGACCCATCATTTTCATTTTGTTTCATTTCCTGTGTCCTTTATGGGAATTATCATTTTGTTCAAGAATTATTTTTAAAAATATTTTCATTTCAGGAGACATATCATTAGTAGTGCTCACCCTTCCAACAAAAGTACACACCAGTGGGAAATGATGCATACTATCCACTGAATTATATATATATATATATATATATATATATATATATATATAGTGCTGGTACTTAAATGCCTGGCCACCCTTTCAGGGGTGGGGTGATCACTGAGGAACATACCTCACAATAGCCAGGCCCCCTGCAACCAGTCACAAAATCTATGACAAGGAAGAATTGGTGTGTAGAGCGTGAGCTCTTTCATTAAAACTTGGGGACCAAGAGTCAATTTTAGCAGACAGTGGAAAAGGTGTCGGTACTCAGTACCCCCAAGTACTGCCTCAAAATAGCCCTATATATATATATATATGAATGACACTCAAACGTGGACACCGATTCAAGTTGTGCAACCAATTACACTGGCTTTCAATCCACTTAGTGCCAATAATTGGGTACTTATTGCACAAATTTGGAATTGCGCACACATCTTGCTATGCACTCTTTTAGAACAATGCATGCCCAAAGCCCATCGTGCATAATCCAAAAGGGGGCATGGCCATAGCTGGAGCATCAGGTAAGAGGCATCCTAAAATTTGCAAGCAGTGTTATAAAATACTATGGAGGTGCACCTAAATTGAGTGCTGAGAATTACAGCTGGTTTTTAGCAGGTGTAAGTCCTAGTACCGAGATGTGAGCGCCAAAATTGGCGCTCAGTGCAATCCTTGAGCTCCCTTGATAGAAAAGCATTGACTGCCGACTTATTTTGGCACTGAGTTTTGAGCACCATTTACTTAATCTAGCCTTTAACTCCTCCAAACAATATTATTTCAAATCACAACTTACATTGCACTCTTATGGTTAGGGCAAAGTGAAAATGAAATAAACAAATATCAAAGTTGCTTATAGGCCACTTAATTTAAGTTCTATGTTATTCCAAATAACTCTTGCACAGATCCTGGACAAACCTAAGGCCGCCACTGCCTGGTACTTATCGTTTACCAATTTATCTTCTAGTGTAACTATTTTTTTCAATAAAATAGTTAGAAACCTTGGAAGTCAATATTCAAAGCAATTTAGCCAAGCACCAGTTAAATTGCTTGTGCCTGTCTATCTACTGATGCTCAATGGCACTTAACTAGCTGAATGTCGGCACTAACCAGTCCTGCCCTGTTCGGTTAGTGCAGGGATGGTCAACGGGCAGAGTTGGTATTTAACTGGTTACTAGTAATATTCAGTCTGATAACTGGTTAAATAAGTGGATAAAGTTATAACAGCAAAAAGGCTGTTCTAACATTAGCCACCAAGCTAGCTGCACACCAGTATGAATATCAACCGGTAAATGGACAACTTCTGGGCAGGCTGCTGTAACCAGATATTCAGTGTAAGAGCCTGGACATGGCATTCAATATCCTGCTCAGTTCAGCCTGTGGCTGTCAGAGACTTAAAAACTACTGACCACTGCAGGCTGAATATTACCCTCTTGGTATTTCTTGCTCTTTCATTCTCTTCTCCATCCTTTATCATTCCTTTCACCTTCAAATTTTAATTTCTTCCACCCTCTGCTTTTTTTTATATTTTATTCTTCTCTTATCCAGTCTATGCTGATTTCATTCTCACACCACTATTATTGTTTCTGTTTTCCCTCCTCCTCTTACTCATACCTTTATTTTTGTTACATTTGTACCCCACGCTTTCCCACTCATGGCAGGCTCAATGTGGCAGGCAATGGAGGGTTAAGTGACTTGCCCAGAGTCACAAGGAGCTGCCTGTGCCGGGAATCAAACTCAGTTCCTCAGTTCCAAAGTCCACCACCCTAACCACTAGGCCATTCCTCCACTCTTCCTCTTCCTCACATGTATTTCATTCACCTTTTGCTAGCACACAACCCTCTCCAAGTCTCGCACATATACACTGCTCAGTTGCTCCCATACCATAAAACACATGCATTACTCCACCTTTTATTTCCTACATTTCTCAGCCAGAAATAGGAAGTTGTCTCAGAGAGGAGGCAGGATGCAGCAGAGGGAAGGCCCAATCTGGTTAGAAGCAGCCTGTCCTCTTGCTGGGAGAGGGTGGAAGCCACACAATGGAGGAAGGGAAGGGAAAGAGAAAAAGGTGCCAGACTATGGGTTGGGGGAGACGGAGGCATGGAGCAGGAAGCCTATGAGACAATGAGTGAAAGGATGGCACTTCGGCATGTGAACTGGAGAAGAGGGCCAAATGTGTGTGACGTAATGTCAGCAGCATTGAATAAACACTCCACACTCTTACTTTATCTGTTCCTGTGATTCCTGGAAATAATAACCAGTCTTTTGGGGATAAAGAGTTTGCCATGTACCAGGGCAAACATATTACCTTCTGAGTAATACACAGTCTCTCTTTTGTGGGATCCACTTCCACACAGACTTTGTCCAATAGGGATAATCTAGTACACAGTACCTATATCAGCAGCCCACCTCCTGGGTGAGGAATCTTTCTTCTTGTCTGTCCAACTTTAGTATCAAGTTATTGCTCCACTCCTTAATTAAACAGCACAAAGAGGGGTGGATAAAACCTGTCTTTTACATCCACATCTGGACACAAACTGAAAACTCAAAGGAGGCTTCACATAAGACTAAGGCTGCCAACTGGATCCAGATTTGCAGGATAGGTTTCATCCAGGGTTTATCTAGTGCATGCTGGGACTTGTAGTCTTGCTTTTCTTAAGGAATGCAATGGGGAAATCAGAACTACAAGTCCCTACATGCAAATGGGTAAACCCAGGACTGGATCAATCCTGTCCCGTAACTCTGAATCCTGTTGGCAGCCATACATAAGACACAATTCCAACTAGGTCTAAATGCTGAGGATTAGCAAAAGCATTGCTTCTCATACAATAACCTCTAATCTACCACATACTCTCCAGGGATCTCTGACTTTTATAAGGTCAGGTAGTAACATTGCAGACATTCCAGAAGGGGGATGCTGTAACTAGATGGTATATATCTCCTTTCTACTCTGACTTGGTATGATTCTGAATATAGGAGAGTACTGGTCTAGTAAGGGTCATTGATATTCATTGGAAACAGTCAAAATGCTGACATGACAGGAATTTCCCAACACAATCCAAACGTTTCTCAGTCAGATTTTCAGATTTCATAATACTGTTGAATGAGGAAAAAAAAGGGTCACATTTTTATGTTACCTGCTACAGTGACCTCTTTATTTGTACTGTGAGCTGGACACTTGTGCATTTAAGATGATTTTTTTTTCTTCTTGTTTTTACTTTTGCAAGACCTATGAAGTAAATTATTTGAACAGCTTTCCCCACATGTATTATTGTTTTGTCCTCTCTTACAATTTTTCTTGTCGTTCTTAGGTTTTTACGGATTGATTTCATAATGGACTCTCTCGCTGCAGCAAATGCTTCATTCACTTTTGACCTTTACAAGCAGCTGAATAAAACTAGAAAGAATGAAAATGTCTTCTTCTCCCCTCTGAGTATTGAATCTGCATTAGCCATGGTGTTAATGGGAGCCAAGGGAAATACTGCAGCCCAGATGGAAAAGGTATAGTAAATTCAAACTAAATAACATTAAGCCCTACACATTTCTCTTCATAAAGGAAATGTAAATTCCCCGATACTTCTTTTTCAGAGGACCCAGGGGACATAGTAACATAGTAAATGACGGCAGAAAAAGACCTGCATGGACCATCCAGTCTGCCCAACAAGATAAACTCATATGTGCTACTTTTTGTGTATACCCTACTTTGATTTGTACCTGTCCTCTTCAGGGCACAGACCGTATAAGTCTGCCCAGCACTATCCCCGCCTCCCGCCACCGGCTCTGCCACCCAATCTTGGCTAAGCTCCTTAGGATCCATTCCTTCTGAACAGGATTCCTTTATGTTTATCCCAGGCGTGTTTGAATTCTGTTACCGTTTTCATCTCCACCACCTCCCGCGGGAGGGCATTCCAAGCATCCACTACTCTCTCCGTGAAAAAAATACTTCCTGACATTTTTCTTGAGTCTGCCCCCCTTCAATCTCATTTCATGTCCTCTCGTTCTACCGCCTTCGCAACCTCCGGAAAAGGTTCGTTTGCGGACTAATACTTTTCAAATATTTGAACGTCTGTATCATATCACCCCTGTTTCTCCTTTCTTCCAGAGTATACGTGTTCAGGTCATCAAGTCTCTCCTAGGTTCTACTTTTGTGGAATCTCTTCAGCAAAGTCTCTCACATAACTCTCTCCTACTCTTCATTATCTAGGCAGAGCCAGGCTGAACAAAAGCAAAACTGTTTACTGATTGTAACTGTAGCAGGTGCTCTCTTTGCAGTAACTGGAGGAACATTCTGGGTCCCTGGGGTTAGGGAATCTGTACCTCAGCTTCTTTAAACTCCTGCTGGAAGCATTAGGCCACAGCTTTGACACCCGATGATCCTGACATGGTAAAATAACATCAGCCTTTAGCTGTGACTTAAATATCGTGGTAGTTTATGATAAACTGCATTAGGGTTATTTATGTTGCATTATGGCGCAAAAAACGTGGCTTAAATCCCTAACACAGCTTGATTAATTACCCCCTAATCTACAAATTAACACATGTACAATTTACTTTCATGTGTAAGAAAAAGTTACTAAATTAATCTGTAAAACAAACTGAAGCACCCAAAAGAAGGGGAAGAAATGTAAAATGAATCCAAACATTTTTGCCTGTGAACATCCATATGTTCTGTTGAACTGCCTTAACATTTTTGAAAAGGGGATACAAAGGAATAAATCATAAACCATACTAAAATAGTATTTCTTAGCAGCAACAAAGGAATCCACCACTAGGTATGATCTTCACAGAAAAACATGAATTAATCTGGTTGGACTAAAACCTGGGCAAGGCTACTTCAAAACAATAATTCATATGAATACTTCTTCACTACCCCAACTGTAAGAAAGTTATATATAAATTGGTTCTCTGCTGACTTTTCGTATCAATGTAGTAAGTGGTGGAATTCATTACCAAAGGTATCTCAGATTATACCAGGTCCAGAAATCTCTAATTTTTTTTCTTTTTAGGACATTTTTACTACAAAATGATGAATCCTAATCCATTCCTATATGGTCTTTGGATATTTCTGTAGACCTTCCTGTACATGAAGTTGAAATTTAACCATTCTGTAACTCTGGGAAACAATTTGTGCTTGTTTTTCTACTATGACCTTTATGATTTACTGTAAAATTACTCTATGTTTAATTACAGATGAATTGCATTTTACATTATATGCTTCTATATATTTTTATCTGTAAACTGCATTGAACCTAAACATTGTTTTGGGATAATGTTGGATATAAATATCAAAATAAATAAATAATGTGTTCTTTTACCAAACACTTGCTGTGTGACCATTTCCTGGGGAACCTTTACTACCTCCTATTTAGGAGACAGTAAGGGCTCCTTTGGTAGCCCAGTGGTAACTAGGCAGTGTACAATGCTGCCTGATTACTGCTGGCCACACCTCCACCATTCATAGTAAAAAAAAAATTTGACACGCCAGGAATGGCGTGCAGTGGGGGCTGGAACTACCCTGAATTGCCACATGGCAAGCCCATGGTAGGCTTGCTGCATATCTGTAAAAGGGCCCCTAAGTGATTTACAAGAAAATATGGTATTCAGCAGTAACCACAGCATCCCAGCATCTAATTCAGTTGCAAAGTTTACAAATGCCCAGATGGAGTAACTGAAATGTAATGTTGTAACATTCTAAAATCAGCATATTGAGAGGTCACATCAGACTCGCAGATCTGAAAGTTGACGTCCTTAAATTTCAACGTCCCTAGACATGGATATCTTTGACTTTCGGTGATTTTCGAAACCAAAGACGTCCATGTCAAAAACGTCCAAATGCAAGTCATTTGGACGTGGGAGGAGCCAGCATTTGTAGTGCACTGGTCTCCCTGACATGCCAGGACACCTACCGTGCACCCTAGGGGGCACAGCAGTGGACTTCATAAAATGCTCCCAGGAACATAGCTCATTTACCTTTGGGTGCTGAGCCCCCCCAACCCCCACTACCCACAACTGTACACCACTGCCATAGCCCTTATGGGTGAAGGGGGGCACCTAGATGTGGGTACAGTGGGTTTGTGGTGGGTTTTGGGGAGCTTGCTGTTTCCTCCACAAATGTAACAGGTAGGGGGGGTATGGGCCTGGGTCTGCCTGTCTGAAGTGCACTGCAGTACCCACTAAAACTACTCCTGGGACCTGCATGTGCTGTCATGGACCTGAGTATGACATCTGAGGCTGGCACAAAATGTTTTTAAAGATGATTTTTGAGGGTGGGAGAGGGTTAGTCACCACTGGGGGAGTAACAGGAGGTCATCCCCGATTCCCTCCGGTGGTCATCTGGTCATTTCGGGCACCTTTTTGTGCCTTATTTGTAAAACAAAACACATCCGGCTGAAAATGTCCAAGTGTTCGTCATGGACGTCCTTGCTTTTTTTGATTATGGGTCAAAGAGGTCCAAGTGTTAGGCACGCCCCAAGTCCCGCCTTCGCTATGCCTCTGACATGCCCCCTTGAAATTTGGACGTCCTTGCAACGGACTGCAGTTGGAGACGTCCAAAATCGGATTTCGATTATACCGATCTGGACATCTCTGGGAGATGGACGTCCATCTTCCGATTTATGTCGAAAGATGGATGTCCTTGTCTTTCGAAAATGAGCCTGTTAATGTTGTATAACAGAGAAAATATTACATTATGACAAGGCGTGATCTTGCTCAAATCAGAATCATTTAATATCATTTAGATGTGTTATCTTCATTTTTTTCAACTATAGGTACTTCACCTAGGTGAAACTGAAGAGGCTGCAGATGCAGGAGCTGGAAATACATGTGGAGAAAATGTTGACAAGCAAACCCCTCTTCCTCCTCCATCTCTGCCGGTATTGTAATTCCAAAAAATTCTAACTATGTGTCTGATCTAACTTTATCCAAGAAGCATGTAGAGCTACAGAATGATGGAAGGTTTTTACTTTCCTTCCTTAATTATTGTCTGGTTAGGCTGCATTTAGGACCTCATGTGTCAACTCACTAAAAATATTCATGAGAAGCACCTGTTTTAGAATTAAGCCATGCAATGCAACAATTTCATGATTTATCTGCCTCTTAGAGTTAGTTTTACTAGAAACATTTTGTACACTGCCATTATTTGAATGTGACTGTTTGCGATTTGGATAATGGTTTGACTTGGCAAGGGTGTAATGTTTGGCATTTGTGTTTAAAATCCTTAGATTGCTCTGGAAAGAATTTATAAATAGGAATTGAGACATCCAGGCTGGACATCTGAAGTTCCACTAGAATCTTAGATCTGGAACTGCTGCTCTAAAATACACCAGCTATGTTTGGCAGTTTAGAAAAATGAACATCAGGCTTATTTTCGAAAGTGATCGCCGGCGATCTTCCGACATAAATCGGGAGATGGCCGGCGATCTCTCAAAAGCAGCGAAATTGGTATAATCGAAAGCTGCTTTTTTGACACCATCGCCGCTTTCCCGTCGCCAAGGTGGCAAAAGTTCAAGGGGGCGTGTTGGCTGCGTAGCTAAGGCGGGGCATGGGCGGACATGGGTGTGGCTAACAGATGGCCGGCTTTCGTGGATAATGAAAAAAAAAGCGGCGTTAATCAGTATTTCACCGGGTTTACTTGGTCCTTTTATTTTCACGACCAAGCCTCAAAGAGGTGCCACAACTCACCAGATGACTGAAGGGAATGGGGGATGACCTCCCCATACTCCCCCAGTGGTCACCAACCCCCTCCCACACTAAAAAAAATAAAAATAAAAACCTTTTTTTGCCAGCCTCTATGCCAGCCTCAAATGTTATACCCAGCTCCCTGACAGCAGTATGCAAATCCCTGAAGCAGTTTTTAATGGGTGCAGTGCACGTCAGGCAGGCAGACTACTACTACTACTTGACATTTCTAAAGCGCTACTAGGGTTACGCAGCGCTGTACAATTTAACATAGAAGGACAGTCCCTGCTCAAAGGAGCTTACAATCTAAAGGACAAATGTACAGTCAGTCAAATAGGGGTAGTCAAATTGGGGCAGTCTAGATTTCCTGAAAGGTATAAAGGTTAGGTGCCGAAAGCAACACTGAAGAGGTGGGCTTTGAGCAAAGATTTGAAGATGGGTAGGGAGGGGGCTTGGCATAAGGGCTCAGGAAGTTTATTCCAAGCATAGGGTGAGGTGAGGCAGAATGAGCGGAGCCTGGAGCAGACCCAGGTCCATCCCCCCCTACCTGTTACACTTGTGGTGCTAAGTGTTGAGCCCTCCAAATCCCCCCAAAACTCACTGTACCTACATGTAGGTGCCCCCCTTCACCTATAAGGGCTATGGTAATGGTGTAGAGTTGTGGGGAGTGGGTTTGGGGGGGATTTGGGGGGCTCAGCACCCAAGGTAAGGGAGCTATGCACCTGGGAGCTATTTGTGTATTTGTAAAAAATTTTTAGAAGTGCTCCCTAGGGTGCCCGGTTGGTGTCCTGGCATGTCAGGGGGACCAGTGCACTACAAATGCTGGCTCCTCCCACGACCAAATGCCTTGGATTTCGCCGGGTTTCAGATCGCCGGTATTTTTTTCCATTATCGCTGAAAAACAAAACCGACCATCTCAAACCCGGCGAACTCTGGCATTTGGCCAGGCTAAACTGTATTATCGAAAAGAAAGATGGCCGGCCATCTTTTTCGATAATACGGTTCCGGCCAGCTGTTGTGCCGCCGCCAAAATAGATCGCCGGCGATCTATTTCGCCGGTGACGTTCGATTATGCCCCTCCATGTAAGCTATTAACAGGGCAAAACGGGAACATGAATATCTATGAATGTGTCTATGTTGTGAAATGGCAACATGAATGTTTATGTCCTAGAACACAGATGTTCACGTGGGACATTTTAGAAACTCAAATGTTTATATTTTCTGCAGCTGGCACAGATCACAGTGTCCCTTGTCTGTTTTTCTTTCGAGAGGGGGGGGGGGCATCATCATCCATTGTAGGATTAAGAAGGTTTCCATTGCTAATCCCTCCAGTGGAATGCTGCTAACTAGGAGCACTTTTCTATAACATACATACCCTGGGTAGCAGATTTCTAAATTCAGACATCCTTTCACACTTAGATGCTCATTCCCCTTCTCAAATGGGGAATGCAGGTCTACTTTTTCATCACACCCAGGTCCCACCCAGACCTCTCCCCTTTGTCATATGGGTATTCTTTGGTTTTAGACGTTCATATCCATATCTCAGTTTGTGGATGTCTAAAACACAAATAGTGTTTCTAAAATAAACACCATATTGATTATGTGACTTAGATTATTACTTGAGTTACTTACTGCTAAACCATATTTTAAACATATGCGGTATAAAACTGACACACTTCACCCTTCATATTAAAAGGAGCAACAGTGTGGCCAGGAAGGATCTGCGCATTCCAAATTCCATGAACTCCTCTCCCACCTCCAAAAGAGTGACCAGGCTTGCGAACTGCATATCGCCAACAAGCTGTATGGCCAAAAGAACTTTCCATTTATAGAGGTAAGTTGTGTGTGACATAGCCATAGCAGGACTTTCTTAACTAAGGGGTCCTTTTACAAAGCCATGGTAAAAAGTGGCCTGTGGTAGTGCGGGTGTGTCTTTTGGGGGAACCAGGAGCGTAGGCAGACACCCAATTTTGGGTGGGCCTGGGCCCAAGATGGGTGGGCAGAAGAACCCTGCCCCATCCCAAAAGTGATTTGGTCTCTCCCTCTCTTGCCTGTGTGCCATATGGTCTCCCAAACATCCCCCCTCCCACGCATACCTTTTAAATAGCAGATTTTCACCAGCAACGAGCAGCAACTAATACACACTGCTCATGCTGGCCCCACAGCCTTCCCTCTGATGCAACTTCCTGTTTCTGCATAGGCAGGAATACATCAGAGGGAAGGTTGTGGGGCCGGTTTGAGCAGTACATATCAGTCACTGCTCGCTGCAGGCGAAGATCTGCTATTCACAAAGTATGAAGGAGGGACAGTTGTTGAGAGTTTTGGGCTGGTGGGGCGTGGGGATCCCTGCCAGCCGCATCATAGGTGTGGTGCTACTGGGTGGAACTGAGCCCAACATGGGTGGGCCTTGGTCCACCCGGGCCCACCCTTGGCTACACCACTGGGGGGCACGCTGGGCCACTTTTTACAGCAGCTGGGAAAAAGGACATTTTTAATGGGCCGGGAAATGGGTGTGAGCAAAAATTAAAACTACCATGTGCCTATCTATGGCCTGAGCCTTTACTACCAGCCATTGACTTAGCAATAGGGGCTAATGTGCTACCTGCATGGTAACCATGCAGTGTGCGCCAACATGGCAGTGCTGACGATTACCACCGATGCAATAGAAAATAGAAAAATATTTTGTACCATGGGATTCAGCACATGCCAAACTCAGAATTACCACCGGGAGCATGTGCTACCCCAGTGGTAGTGCTGATTTGGCATGTGCTACCCACGCGTTAGCCCTCCCACAGCTTTGTAAAAGGGCCCCTAAGTTTTGCTGTAATGTGGTTTAGATGCCGGCAGTCTGCAGTAAACAGGCTAACAGTCCTACTGTATCATTTCACTGTGATCTATGGAGACCAAATAAAGCATGGATATTATTTGACAAACCAAATTCAAATACAATCATGAACATTATGTAACATCGTCTCATTAAAATGGCAGTGAGATTGTCAAAGTCTTGTGTTATCTGGACATTGCAGTATTACATAGAATCATTTGCCCCTCACATTCATTTGCAGGACACCTATGAGCTGAATAAAAATTTCTGCAAACCTAGATGAGTCACTGAGGAGGCTCATGGGAAGGTGGGGGTGAGGCATTAGTCATGTACCTTGAGGCCCTTCCTCATATTACAGAAGCATATATTCAAAAGATGCTGGATAACTTTTTTTTTTCAGATGCTTATCTTATTTTAGATCAAGTGATAGTTGATAAAACCTGAACATTTCTCTTTATTAGCCTGAAAATAATGTATGTGAACCAAGATACAAGGGTCCCAAAATCAATGAAAATAAAGTGAACCAGAAACTGTTTTTGAAGAGTAAAAGTATTGCTGTCCAAAACTGCTACTAATTAATTATTAGCTCCACCCAGCACTCCTTCAATCCCTCCGTCTTCTATTTGTACTAGCCGTTGAGCCCATAAAAACGGGCTGGTATTGGGGTTTTCCTTCCCCTCCCCTCCCCTGTGAGGTCGCCACCGCTCCCCTCCCCCCCCCCCCCGCGAGGTCACCACCGCTCCCCCCCCTTGGAGTCGCCGCCGCCGCCACCCCTCCACCCGGCCCGGGCCCTCTCTTCGCTTCTGAACTTACACATCCATTTGCCGAACGCAGCAACGCACATCGGCTGAACTGCTGTGGGCCCTTCCTTCTCTGCCTGTGGCCCCGCCCTCCTGTGACGTAACGTCAGCAAGGGCGGGACACAGGCAGAGAAGGAAGGGGCAGCTCAGCTGACGGGCGTTGCTGCATTCGGCGAATGGATGTGTAAGTTCAGAAGGGAAGAGAGGGCCCGGGCCGGGTTGAGGGGTGACGGCGGCGACTCCGAGTGGGGGGGGAGTGGTAGCAACCTCGGTGGCGCAGTTTCCCTCTCTGTCCCGCCCCCCCCTCCCGTCATCACGTATTGACGCGGGGGCGAGACAGAGAGGGAAGTCTCTACTACGCATTTGCGAGTGAGTCGGTCACTCGTCGTCTATATGTTTGATACCTATGGCCATAGTAATGCTGCTCTATACTACATGTGGAGAAAATGGCTCAATGAATTAGACATTAAAATCCAACAACACATTACCTTGCTAGATATAAAGTCGCTTCAGAAACAGACAAAATAAATAAAAGCTTGTTTGAATGAAAAATCACAAAATCATATAGGGGCACTTGGCTATTCATGAAGCAAGCACCTTGTTGCCTCTCTGTTTTTCAAAGTAATAAAGGTCAATATTTAGAACAGTGTCTGTGCATACAGATAAGCAAATGACATACACTTATCTTTATGCTGGATTTTCAGTTGGGCTATCCATTTATGTATGTTCTACATTTAAATGGATAAATTATACATTAGAACATACATAAGAACGTAATTGTTGCCACACTGGGACAGACAGAAGGTCCATCAAGCCCAGTATCCTGTTTCCAGCAGTGGCCACTCCAGGTTACAAGTACCTGGCAAGATTTCAAAACAGTACAATACATTTTATGCTGCTTATCCTAAAAAAAACTCCACCATATAGATTCTCCCATTGTACTCTACTATTGCTTTTTGGTGCTGTTATTGGATATATAAAGTAGAGTTTTGCTGCGGTGTTTGGCAGTTATCCTAGAAATAAGCAGTGGATTATCCCCAAGTCCATCTTAATAATGGTTTATGGACTTTTCTTTTAGGAAGTAATCCAAATTTTTTTTTTTAAACCCTTCTAAGCTAACTGCTTTTACCACATTCTCTGGCAACAAATTCCAGAATATAATTACACATTGAATGAAGAAATGTTTTATCCAATTTGTTTTAAATTTACTACTTTTCAGCTTCATTACGTGCCCCCTAGTCCTAGTATTTTCAGAAAGAGAAAACAAGCAATTCACATCTACCTGTTCCACTCTACTCATTATTTTATAGACCTCTATCACATCTCCCCTCAGCTGTCTTTTATCCAAGCTGAAGAGCCCCAGCCGCTTTAGCCTTTTTTTTCATTTTCGTCACCCTTCTCTGTACATTTTCTAATTCCACCACATCTTTTTTGATATGCGGTGACCAGAATTGCACACAGTATTCGAAATGCAATCGCACCATGGAGCGATACAAAGGCATTATAACATCCTCATTTTTGTTTTCCAGTTCTTTTGTAATAATATCTAGCATTCTAACAGTGGCGTACCAAGGGGGGGCGGTGGGTGCGGTCCGCCCCGGGTGCACGCCGCTGGGGGGGTGCCGCGCGCCTGTCCGCTACGTTCGTTCTGTGCTCCCTCTGCCCCGGAACAAGTTACTTCCTGTTCTGGGGCAGAGGGAGCATGGAAACGAACGAAGCGGACAGGCACGAGGCACCCCCCCCCCCCCAGCGGCGTGCACCCAGGGGGGTTCTTTTGCCGGGGGGGTGTCCTTTCACCAGGGGGGCGCTGCACCCAGGGGGGGGCGGGACGCATCGGCGATCCGCACCGGGTGTCAGCCCCCTTAGGAATGCCACTGCATTCTAGTTGCTTTCTTAGCCGCCACTGCACAGTGAGCAGAGAGTTTCAAAGTATCATCAACGATGACACCTTGACACCTTTCCTGGTCAGTGACTCTAAACGTGGAAACTTGAATTACGTAGCTATAGTTCGGGTTCCTCTTTCCCACATGCATCATTTTGCACATATTAAACGTCATTTTACATTTGGATGCCCAGTCTCATAAGGTCCTCTTGTAATGTTTCACAATCCTGTTGTGATTTAGCATCTTTGAATAACTTTGTGTTGTCAGCAAATTTAATTACCTCACTAGTTATTCCCATCTCTAGATAATTTATAAATATGTTAAAAAGCAGCGGTTCCAGCACAGACCTCTGGGGAACCCCACTAACTACCCTTCTCCATTGAGAATACTGACCATTTAACCCTACGCTCTGGTTTCTATGTTTTAACCATTTTTTAATTCACAGGAGGACACTACCTCCTATCCCATGACTCTCCAGTTTCTTCTGGAGTCTTTCATGAGGTACTTTGTCAAACGCCTTTTGAAAATCCCGATACACAAAATCGACTGGTTCACCTTTATCCACATGTTTATTCATCAGAGAAAGGTGGCACAGTGCATGCTGAGAGAGAAGGGAATGCTTAAAGGCTAGAGGCGAGCCTGCTTTTTCGCTGCTGCTGCGACTTCTTAAACGTAGGATGGCTGGAAGGAAAGGAGGGCTGTGGAAAACTGAGGGCACAGGTGGGACTGGGGCTGCGGTTGGGAACCAAAACTTGGGGGGCTGAGTCACTGGACATGGAGGGAAGGGCAGGGGATAGAGGAGAATCACTGGATGTGGATGAGAGGGGAGGACAGGAGGCAAAGGAGAATCGCTGGACATGGATGGGAGGGGAGGGGCAGAGGAGAATTGTTGGACATGGATGGGAGGGTGGGGATGGCAGGGGAGAAAGGAGAGTTGCTGGACATGGATGGATGGAGGGGAGGGCAGGAGAAATGCTGGACATGGATGGAGGTGAGGGAAGACAGGAAGGAGATGCACATGGATGGAGGGGAGGGGAGAGAGGAGAAATGCTGGACATGGATGGGAGAGGAGGGCAGGGGACAGAGTAAAATCACTGGATGTGGATGAGAGGGGAGGACAGGGGTCAAAGGAGAATCACTGGGCATAGATGGGAGGGGAGGGCAGAGGAGAGTTGCTGGACATGGATAGGAGGAGAGGGCATATACAAAATAAAAACTTAGAAAATAACTCTGAATTGTTTAAAAGTGAAACAAAAAATAAGGGCAATTAAAAATAAAACTGAAAAAGAATGTACTGTAATAATTGATGTCAAACCTAAATTTCAATTCAATGCCTCTCTAAGAGAGGAAATATTTTTAGAAAAAGTCAAAATGGTTTTCAGTCAGTAAATGTCTGAACACACCATGCATTTGCATTACAACAGGGCATAATTAGTTTGCAATGCAACAAAAAGCACCTTTAAAAAGGAAAACTTCTTTACAAGGGCAGACACCATTGATTGACCTTCACATAGAGTTCAAGTAACATGTTTCCAATCAATTGAAGAAGCAGGAAATAGCACATTGTTTCAAGACAAAACGAAATAGCTGCAACTTGGCAAGAGGCAGTTGAAACAAGGAGCAAGCCAAAGAATACTGTAAGTCTGGGGAAAAAAAAAACACTCAGATCCAGGGAAGAACACACACTATAAATTCCAAGACAGCTACCATTCACACGAACAGTCCAGCATATTCAAACATTAGGCATTAATTTTATAACATTCTATGTATTCTATGCTGAGACTGGAATGAAAAGAAGGCAGGCAAGTGGATATAGCTTTGAACTTAACAGGACAGCATAGTACCGGAAAACCACCAAAGAAAAGAACGGAAAGGAAGGAGGGGCCAATATAGCTCAGAACCGATATGGCTGTAATGTATTTTCAGTGCCATATCGGTCAGAAATAAGTCAGAAATATGAATCAAAGACCATATGAAAGAGCAT
Organism: Microcaecilia unicolor; assembly: GCF_901765095.1. Classification (NCBI taxonomy): domain Eukaryota; kingdom Metazoa; phylum Chordata; class Amphibia; order Gymnophiona; family Siphonopidae; genus Microcaecilia; species Microcaecilia unicolor. Next base: position 80,959 of record NW_021963051.1, on the reverse strand, counting down.
TCACTGCCAGATGAAGTATATTTAACTTTCCCATAAGTTGCCATGGGGAAGAGCCTGGACAAGCACAGGCCTTGATATTGCAGAAGAGAATACTTAGAGAGAAATAATACAGTGGGTTACCTTCAAAGTAAATTTACACAGGAATAAGGAAATAGAGCAAGCTAAAGTAAACTACGTAGTTGGGCAGGAAATGAAAAGGGGAAGTAGTTATGAGAGATAGTAAGGAGAAAAAAAAGTACCAGTTACAGTGAACTGCATGCTATCAGTAAAGGAAATAGAAGTTTGAATGAGACAGAATTGAAAACCATGGTATTTTGAAGAAACATTTACAGAAGACAAGGGAAAAGAAGGGACCAGGAAGTAGAGTCACAGGGGTGAAATAAAAGAAATAATAGTAGGACCTTTAAGAAACTGCATGCAGTCAAGTAACTGTGACCTGAAAACTCCAAACAATGAAAGGATTTCTCTAGAGATTAGTTAATGCAGAGGTAGAGATTCAAGAGGATAGATCAGAAATTGGGAAGAGGTTAAAGACGCTTAGAAGACCTTCATAATGCAGTAAAATTATTGATATCTTCCAAAAACTGGCAAGGGGAGGAGCCGGGCATGTCTTCATGTATATATCAGAAATTGTCCCCCTTATGGAGTGGGGGTAGAAAAATACAGATGGAATCTCACTTTTCAAGGCGTTAGGCAAGGTGCCAGCATAAAGACCGACCCACGAAAAGTAAGAGTGAACTCCAAGGGTAAACCATCCAGAAGGATGGAAGTTTTAGGAGGAAATATACAGAGGTTATTAGAAAAAAAAGGGGCACTATATGAAATAGCTGAAATGATATATATAGCTGAAAGAGACAGGAAAAGAAGAATAATTAACAAGGATAGATATGTTTGGAAATGTTTTCACTTTACCAGTTAGAAGTGTAATAATAAGACAAAATACTCACCTCTTCTCAGAGAAAAATGAAAAAGACCCCATTTATAGACATGGGGAAGAAGACAGAAGAAGAGTAGAACTAAAGTAAACGTCTAGTGAGAGAAACAGTAAAATTGACAGAGGAAGAGAGATAGACTACATTTTGGTCCACTGAGATTCAAAATCTCAGTCTCTTATTTGACCAAAAAGATTTAAGTAAAGAAAAAAAAACTGTGTCCAACCAACGTCGGGATTACCAATGAATATATTGGGGTTCTAGGTCCCCTAAATTTAGGCTTATGTAGGGAAGGCTGTTAGTAACCCCATCTGACGCCAATCTTTGAACCCACTATTTTCCAATTTAAAGTAAATAACCATGAATCAACCATGGACCAGACAACTCTGTCAGGGGTCTGTCTAGGGATAAACATTTCCCCAGTCAAACCCAAAAGGCTTGTCATTTTGTTCTAGTTAATCTTCTTGTCCATGTTAGATTAATAGATTCCCTATAGGTAGAAAATAAGGAAGATGAGAGACAGATTCAAGTTTATTAAAGTTTATTACTCACCCAAATCAGGATTACATAGAGCAATGTATTCTTAAGGAGAGGTCTTTCACAGGGATCAATCTCTGGTCTCTAACTCTCCCCCTCACATGCCAAATGCCAACCATATTTATACTCTTTCCTTCCATTAGGTTCTATGGAGTTCTAAAAAACCTACTTCTACGTAAATGGCCCAGGTGGCCGGATGACACTTTTTTCTCTTAACCACAGATTTTGATAATTTTACCCTTGGATGGAGGGGAGGGCAGGAGAAATGCTGGACATGGATGGAGGTGAGGGAGGACAGGAAGGAGATGTACATGGATGGAGGGGAGAATTTCTGGACACAGATGGAGGAGAGGGGAGAGTTGAAATGCTGGATATGGATGGAGGGGAGGGAAGAGAGAGGACGTGAGATGAAGTGAGATGAGCATGGATGGAGGGGAGGAGAGAGAGGAGAAATGCTAGACATGGATGGAGGAGAGGGAAGAGAGAGGAAGGAGATGCATACTGCCGGAGATGAGGGAAAGGAGAAAAACTGCACATGGCTGGAGAAAATATGCAAAAGCTGGATCCACTCTATACCTCCTCCAGTCAAGTCCACGGAGGACCCAGATTTTACCTATGGATGTAGGGCAAGAAATGAAGAAGAAAGGAGGAAAGTAAAGAAATAAATGGAAAGGAAGCCCTGGAAGTGGAGTTAAGGGAGCAGATAGAGAGCAGCAGAATCAGATACTGGGACCAACATGATTAGAAAAACAAAGCCACAAGACAACAAAGGTAGAAAAAATATTTTATTTTCATTTTAGTTTTTGGAATATGTCCAATTTGAGAATTTACAACTGTTGTCTTATTTTGCAATGTATAGCAATGTTCTGATTGCAGAATCTGTATGCTAATTTGGTTTGTGTAATTTTGGGTATACTGGAGCTGTAACAGCTTATAGAAATTATTTATAATGAAAAAAAACAAGTTATTTTTCTTCTCCTGTACTGGTGTAATATTTGTGGAAGCAAACAAAAGAGCAGATCGCTAGGTGGTATTAATCAGACTTTATTGGAGAAATAATCGCCCAACACAGACTGTGTTTCGCCCACAAGGGCTGTGTCAGGGGCTTTCAGTTGCTGTGATATTAAACAAAGCAAAAGCATATAAACAGCAAGTCAGCTTCTTCCCAAGCAATATTGCGCTCAAAATTTCTCCAATAAAGTCTGATTAATACCACCTAGCAATCTGCTCTTTTGTTTGCTTCCACATTGGATTTTGCGGATCATCTGCCTTCTTGTTTTCCTGGTGTAATATTTTCAATGATTACTGTTTATATGCGCCATGGCTGGTAAAAGGGTGTGGCTAAATGTGCCAACACTGTCCAGTTCAGCACACTATTAGCAGCCAAGTTCATACAAAGTTAATTATGTTCAGTGGAAAATAAACCTGTTGGCTCAGGCTGCTTGCTATCTGAATATTCAATCATTGTTTCATTATTGCTACCAAGTATTACATATTAAGGGGATTTGTTTTAATTCATTTATCTAGTTCTTATCTGAATATTCAATCACTGTTTCGTTATTGCTACCAATATTAAGGGGATTCGTTTTAATTCATTTATCTAGTCCTTACATGCACATGGTTTTGCATTTTAAACCCAAAGGTTTCCTAGTATAGCTTTTTTCATGTTTGAATTAGTTTTTGTATACAAGTTTTGCTTGATTTTCCTTTATTTGAAATAAAAGAAAATGTTTAAAACATATCTTGTCAACAAGGGGCTGGGTGGGGGTGGGGCTGGGGGGCCCCAGAAAACTGGTCTGCACAGGGCCCCGCAATTGCTAAGACCGGCCCTGGGCACCCAAATTTGCATGCCAAAATTTTAGCACAGATCTAAGATGAACACATAAATACATTGCTTAAAGAGCCATTAACTAGCAATTAATTGATGTTAACAATCAATTTTTGCAGTCAATTGGCAATAATTGGGATTTGTGCGTGCATCTGCCTGTGTGCTATTCTATAAGACCGGGCACCTAAATCCCCTTGTGTACATCTCAAAAGGGGGTGCGGCCTGGGGAGGTGCAGGAGCATTCTGAAAAGCTGTGCGTGGTTTTAACAACTAGCATCATTTCCACACACAAATGCCATGATTTATAGGAGGTTTCAGCTGGCACCCAACTTTGGGCGTGGGAATTGGCTCTAGGTGCTATTTATATAAGAGGTGCTCAACCCTGAGCACTCTTTATAGAATAGCACTTAGCTCCACTTTTTTCCAGTGCCGATTTTTGGGTGTCATTTATAGAATTGCCCCCTACTTTGGTGTGTAATTTATAGAATAGTATCTGGCACCACTGTTCCCTCTAAGCTGAGCAGGGGTTCTTCAACTGCATTACTGCTAGTAGGGGGTGGTGCTTCGATATTGTGTTTTCAATTGCTAAGGACAGGCAGGTTTCCTGGAGTCCTACAGAGCTTACCTGACCCTCGCTATTGAACATGTGATAGTGAAACAGTTCCACCCACTGACTGGGCTGCAGGTGGAGGACTTCCACTCAGCTTAGAGGGAGCAGTATCTATCACTTATGTGTGCAAATGCTAATTATTGCTGCTTTTGACACATATAAGTGCTGACAATCTAACATATAAGTGCTGACATATAAGTGCTGACACTTGAATCGTCATAGGGGGCACCAAGTTATAACATGAAGGCGATAAGTTTGGCCAAACATGGAGATTCCCAACCAAGGTTATGAATTAGTCAGTCCTGCATTTTGATTTAAAAGGATTTATGTGGTTAACACAAATTAAATGCATAAAGTCGACTGATTATTGACCTCTTTGTTAATCGCATTGCAAGTGAATTATGCAAGATTTAATTTTCCAGTTGTGTTTCTCTTAAAGAAATAATCCTTAATATTTCCTGCACCTTTCCTACAGCAATATCTAAGCTGTGTTCAGAAATTATACATGGCAATGCTAGAAAATGCTGACTTCAAAAATTCAGAGGCAGTCCGTAAGGCGATTAATACATGGGTTGAAAAAGAGACGAAAGGTAAGGACACACTGTTTAGAAGATAATTTTATAACAGGTCACCTAGGGAAAGAGGACAAGAAAGTGCTTTTTTGTAGCTTATTTCAGAGGGATACTTAAGAGTCTATGGAGAGGATTCTATAAACAGTGATGGAAAAAAAATCAATATGGAGCACTATTGTATAAATGGCGTTCTTGGTTGAGTACTGTTTACAGAAAATTGCTTAGAGTCCATTTCTGCGCTAAATGTGGGGCACCGGCATTTATGCCAACTGAAACCTGGTATAAATGCTAGTGCCCAATTCCTGGCATTTTGTCGCAGAAATGGAGCTATTTTGTAACTCTGTGCACAAAGTTTAGGAATGACCCTGCTATGCCATTGTCCACAACCCTGTTTGAGTTACGCACCAGGGGTTTAGGCTCGTGGGTTACAGATTGGGGTACAGGCATTTGTGTGTGCAATTTTCAATTATTTCCAATTAATTGTCACAAATTTTGGCACCAACATCTCAGCATCATATATAGAATCTGGGGGTATATTTCTTTATAAAATAGCCCCCCAAACTGTATAAGTCATGGATAAATGAAGCTGCGGATATTTTCACCTACTCTGAAGCAGCTATGAATGTTTGCACATAAAAATGCCAATTCCATAACAAGTGATTTGCATTTATACACTAAGGGCCCTGTTACGAAACCACAAAAGCGGCTGGCTGTGTGGTACTGCTGACACAGTCCATTCATTTTTAACAGGCTGTGTCAACAATGCTGTGCTGCAGCCACTAGCACAGCTTTGTAACCGGGGGTGGGGGGGGCAAGGGCCGTATTCTATAATGGTTATGCTCCTAAATTACAAGTGTAATCTATTTTGTAGAATAGATTAGGCTCATAATTTAGGAGTGTAAATATAGGAGCCAGTGTAATGTGCACAACAATGGCGTTGCACTCTTATAACTTGAGACTCTAGAGATCAAATGAGCTGCTATATTTTATTTATTTGGATTTTGCTCACACCTTTTTCAGTAGTAGTTCAAGATGAGTTACATTCAGTTATATTGGGTGTTTCCGTGTCCCTGAAGGGCTCACAATCTAAGCTTGTACCTAAGGCAATAGAGGGTTTATTGACTTGCCCAAGATCATGGGGAGTAGTGGTGGAATTTGAACCAGGCACCTCTGGATGTCAATACTGGTGTTCTAACCACTAGGCCACTCTTCCACTCCCTGTTCTGTGTCATCTGCAATTTCTTTACAGCAGTGTTTTTACAGCCCACGTATTCTGCATTACAGTAATCTACCTGTGCTAGAACTAATACATGAGCCAGCAGTCAAAATGACTTGGTAGCAAAAAAAGGCCGTATTCTCTTCAATTTCCACAATATCCTAAAAATCTCTGGGAGTAAGTTCCAGAATGTGGGGCTACTCCTGTGAAGGCTCACTGGCGGGTCTCACATCATACAATTTCTTTTGATGAAGGTACAGATAGTGATGCTCAACAGAGGACCTTAGAGGTCTCAAAAGTGTGTAGAGAGCTAACTTATTCTTTAAAGGCCCTGTTTACTAAGTCGAGTTGTAGTCACTAACGTTTTTAGCGCACGCTAAAAATTAGCGTGCACTAATACTAGAGACACCCATAGGAATATATGAGTGTCTGTAGCATTAGTGTGCACTAAAAATTAGCACGTGCTAAAAACGCTAGCATGTCTTAGTAAACAGGGCCCTAAGTACTGTATTATGCTGTTAACAAACTTTTAAGGTTTATGTTAAACTGTACTTGCTCTACATTGCCTTGTATAAATCCCTTCATAAAGAGGGTTAATAAATCCCAATAAATAAAATAATTAGGAGGAAATTCTAGAGCAAAAGTTATGTATCTACTTTCCATGGTCTGTTAGTCGATTCTACAATAACATTTACTCATGTAAATCAGCATTAGCACATCTAACATAGGCGCCGACTCCGTGGATGCTGTGGGTGCTCGAGCACCCCCAATATTTGACCCTCCGGAAGTCCCGGAATGGAAGTTCCCAGCCAGCCCGACCTGCGCTGCCTGCCCTCTTCTCTCTCAACAGTCCTCCTCCTGCCCCTCGCTTTCCTGCGTGCCGCCCAGAATTTAAAAGTCATCTTAAATTCTCGGGGTCCGGCGGCAGCAGTGAAAGGCGAGCAGACTCGGCGCTTCAGCATTCCCTTCTCTCTCTCAGCTCTGCCTCTGGTCCTGCCCTTGCAGAAACAGGAAATGAGGGCGGGACCAGAGGCAGAGAGAAGGGAAGGCTGAAGCGCTGAACCTGCTCCCCGAGGTAAGATGACTTTTAAATTCTGGGCGGCACGCAGGAAGGTGAGGGGCAGGCGGAGGACTGTTGTGGGAGAAGAGGTCAGGCTGGGGTCGGACTGGCACTCGGAGGAGAGGGAGGGGGGCCTGGAACTCGGAAGGGCAGGAGAAGGAGGGAGGGAGGAGAGCCTGGAACTCGGAGGGGAGGGAGGGGGCCTGGAACTCGGAGGGCAGGAGAGGGAGGAGGGGAATGCACCACCTGTAAAAAAAAAAAAATTCAGCACCCCCAATCATTTTGAAAAGTTGGCTCCTATGCACATCTACATTTAGGTGTCTGCACTAACACCAGGCCTATGGTTGACATAAATGCAAGAACCTCAAATAACATTAATAGGTGTAAATTACAGTATTTTCTAAACTAAGGGGCACTTTCAGTAAGCTGTTAGGTGCTAATGTGCACCTAATGCATCAAAAATGGTCTTACGCAGGATGCGCTAAAGTGTTCACATTAGTTTATTACCTAAGGGCCCTGTTTACTAAGGTGCATTAGCATTTTTAACACACCTACAATTAGTGCACGCAATAAACATGTAGGTGTCTATAGGGATATTGTAGGCACGTATATGGTTAATGCACATTAAAAATGTTAACATGCCTATAACGCTGCTTAGTAAACAGGGCCCTAAGCATGTGGTAACTATTTTTTTTATTTTGGGGAGAGGGTCCACATCAGAGGTGGAGAATGGGCATAGATGTGCTAATTAGCTAGCATGTTGACATCACCGCCGTGCTAAGCGCATCCATAATGTGGGTGTCCTTAGCGCCTCCTAAATAAGAGGATGTAAGTGCTCCCTCAGTAATGCTTTTCAGTGGTCACGCGCTAATGCTAACATTGGAGCATGACCATATATTGAACAAATGGGGGAAAAAAAGCCCTTTTTGGATGGCTGTGGTAAAAATAGGCTTAGCACGCGTGAAGGTCCTGTGCAAGGGCACATTAAGCCCATTTCTAAATGTAGCTTAGTAAAAGGGCACCTAACCCCTGAATTCTATAAAAGTCGCTTAAACTTTTGCATGCTAGTTTGGGTGCACACCCAATTTGCATGCAGAATTTAATTAATGAGTCAATTAGCACTGATAATTGAGATAAGCAATTACTGGTGCTAATTGGATTTTATTAAAATTTGCATGCGCAAATTTAAGCATGTATAAATTTTATGTGCAGGTCCAGAAAGGGGGTGTAGCCATGGTAGGGTCATGGTTAGATCGGGGATGTTCCTTTATTTTATGCACATTGATATAGAATAAAGGGGATTCACACCTAATTTAGGCACATGGATTTACAGCACAGTTTCACTGGTGTAAATGGTTACGCCTAAATATAATAACGGTTCCCGGCACTAAGCAGTATTCTACAAATGGCGCCTAATTTTAAGTGCCATTTATAGAATAGCGCTAAAAGTTATCTTTTTCAGCACTGATTTTTTTTAGGCACATTTATCAATGTAGTCCTAATTGTGTAAATATTGGTCTGCCTTTCCCTCCCTTGTGAACACCCCCCATGTACTTACATACTAAGCCATAGGCATATGTGAATTATAGAACAGCGCTTAGCTTGGCTGCCATTTACAGGTGTAAGTGTACTCTTACATACATGCAGGGGTGTGCTGGTAAATTTTTAACAACGGGCTCTCTCTCCGGACATAGCCCGCCCTGAAATTTGGGGGGAGGGGAGAATACATGCCTCTCTCTCCCCTCCCTTGTGCGGGCACGCTAGGCATACCTTTGCCGAGCCCCACTAGCCAATAAATGGACTGCCACCATTCTCTGCTGCTTGTTTCTGGCTTTGTGCAGCATGATGGAACCTTCTTGCGCTTGCATGAAGAGTCCCAGCCTGATGCTCAGAGTCAGAAACAAGGAGCAGGGAGCAGCAGCAGTCTATTTACTTGGCTGGTGGGGCCAGCATCACTGCCAGCAAAGTAAAAGAGAATTCAGGAGGGGGCCCAAGCCTACATTTTGGGAGTCAGTTGTTAGAATAGCCATGGGGAGGCCTACTTTAACAACCAGCTCCCAAAATTCTTAAAAACAAACGGCTCTCGCGAGCCCGTGAGAGCCCGCTCCAGCACACCACTGCATACATGGATGAGAGTATTCTCTAAATGCAAGTGTGCAAACTGCACTTACATTAAGTGATCTGTTATAGAATGATGGGATAACTGTTAATGTTGACTTTGATGATTTTGACCAAAATAAAATAAATTAACAAACTGTTAACACTTCCCACGCCACTTGGCTGTGCTTCGACTTTCTCAGACCTGGGCCCAATGCCACACCAGGTTTACTAGGTAACTCTGGATGCTTGGCAGTTCAAACAATATCAAACCAGTCAGAAATTTCCTGTATTTAATTAGGAACAGTCTCTTCCCTGGGGCTACATGCCTCCCTGGGCTTGGTGCATAGCTCCAGCACTCTTATAGCTTCAACTCAGCAACAAAAAGAAAACAGAAAAACAAGCTCTTTTCCCACAGGTATTAACCCAGCCCTGAGTCCCACAGTCCAAATCCTTTCCTCCCCGAGTTCATCAAGTCCACTTATCCTTGGGCAAAAGTTCCAGCATTTTCCCCAGCAAAAAGGTTCCCAAAGTTCCTTCAGCAAAAAGCCCCAAAGTTCTTTCACCCAAAAGTTCCCCAAAGTTCATTCAGCCAAAAAGGTTCTGCTGCGCGCTTCACACTCACCCTAGCCAACCCTCACCTCAGAGCAACCTGAGGAAAGGGAACCCCCTCCCATTCATACCAGCCATTAACTCCTGGTATCCTCCCCAAGGGTCATGCTTGAGCCCAGAGCCAGGTGGAAGCTACTTCCCCAGGGAACCCGCTCAGATACTTCTCTGGGCTATTGTTAAGAACAAAATTACAGAGCATATTCAAAAGCATGGATTAATGAGACAAAGTCAACATGGATTTAGTGAAGGGAAATCTTGCCTCATCAATCTACTACATTTCTTTGAAGGGGTGAACAAACATGTGGATAAAGGTGAGCCGGTTGATATTGCGTATCTGGATTTTCAGAAGGCATTTGACAAAGTACCTCATGAAAGACTCCAGAGGAAATTGGAGAGTCATGGGATAGGAGGTAGTGTACTATTGTGGATTAAAAACTGGTTAAAAGATAGAAAACAGAGAGTAGGGTTAAATGGTCAGTATTCTCAATGAGTAAGGGTAGATAGTGGGGTTCCACAGGGGTCTGTGCTGGGAACGCTGCTTTTTAACATATTTATAAATGACCTAGAGATGGGAGTAACTAGTGAGGTAATTAAATTTGCTGATGACACAAATTATTCAAAGTCGTTAAAACGCAGGAGGATTGTGAAAATTACAAGAGGACCTTACGAGACTGGGAGACTGGGCATTAAATGGCAGATGACGTTTAATGTGAGGAAAGGCTAAAGCTTGGAGAAAAGGTGGCTGAGGGGAGATATGATAGAGGTCTATAAAAGAATGAGTAGAGTTGAACGGGTAGATGTGAAGCGTCTGTTCACGCTTTCCAAAAATACTAGGACTAGGGGGCATGCGATGAAGCTACAATGTAGTAAATTTAAAATGAATCAGAGAAAAAGTTTCTTCACTCAGCATGTAATTAGACTCTAGAATTCGTTGCCAGAGAATGTGGTAAAGGCGGTTAGCTTAGCGGAGTTTTAAAAAGGTTTGGGCAGCTTCCAAAAGGAAAAGTCCATAGACTGTTATTAAATGGACTTGTGGAAAATCCACTATTTCTGGGATAAGCAGTATAAAATGTTTTGTACATATTTGGGATCTTGCCGGGTATTTGTGACCTGGATTGGCCACTGTTGGAAACAGGATGCTGGGCTCGATGGACCTTTGGTCTTTCCCAGTATGGCAAAACTTATGTACTTATGAATTAACCGGTTCACCAAGGTTGCTAGCAGGCCCTGAGATTGCCTCTTTTTCCACCCGGGCTAAGGCAAAAATATCCATGGGCTTTACCTGCATTCCTTCACCACCTCTTTGGCATCGGTAAGCAACTCCTCAGGTATCCATTCCATAGGCTCTATCTGTCTCTCCTCTCTCCCCAGCTGCTCCCAATCTTTATCTTGAGCTCGCTCAAAGGCTTCCTGTTCCTCTCCCCTAGGAACCTGGGAGTTGTAGTCCGGTTCACCCTCTCTAGGGGAGTCTAGTGGCCTCCTCTGGGAGTTGGGGGCATTGCAGCGCTGGTTAGCCTTCCTAGAGGATTCAGGTGATCCTTCCCGAGGATGCTGGGATTGGTAGTCCCTCCATTGATCCCACCCACGCTGGCCTTTCCAGCTCCCCAGTCCGTAGTTCCGGCTCCTGGATCTACCTAACCCCTTACAAGTGTCACAAAACTTACCAACAAATCACTGATAAGAAATTGTTGTTTTTATCATAAGTGCATGTGTTTTATCTAAAGTTACCTTGTTACTCCTGTACCAATAAGAAACCTACAGAAAAGACTTTACAAATTATACAGAAATGGGACACAGTTTAAGAAATGATTTTTCTCAGAATTTGTGGAGGTCAATAGTCAACTTGAGTTATCTAGGTAGGAGCAGCACCTACATGATTAAGCTATGCTGACTGGGTCCTGGGCTAATAATCAATAGCATTTAATTGGAAAGTGCTGCTGAATATCAGGTCTGGAGCACATAAAAAGGCTGTTCTAATTTGTTTGGGGAGCTGAACATGAGAGATACCTGGATAACTTCTGACAGCCACTGATAACCTGGATATTCAGTGCCAGTATCTACATATGGCCGAGTGCTTAGTATCTGGTTCTAAATCAGCCCATGGCAACCTGTGATTGAAAAATAAAATGATCCTACCACAGGCTGAATATAGACCAGATGGTCTTTTGTCTTTTTTCATGCCATGAATACATGCATTAATGAAAACCCACTCACAGCATATTTTTATGTGATTCCTTTTAAGGTAAAATTAAAGATCTGTTCGCTGAAGGTTCTCTTCGACCAGACACTGTTCTAGTCCTGGTAAATGCTGTCTACTTCAAAGGAAAGTGGGAAAAGGAATTTAAAAAAGAAAATACAAGAGAAGCACAGTTCAAACTGAATAAGGTATTTACATAAAAGACACATGTTCTACCTCTGTTTGTGCAGTTCAAGTGTACCTTAAGGAGGCACAGGGAGAGAAGCATGATCTCTGGGCAGTAGAAGGCAATAACAAAAGTAATTACAGTATAGGTACAAATGATTATCTTTTTTGTATTATTAATATTATTTATTTTGAAGATTGTAACAATACAATAATAAAACAATCCAATTATACAGGAAAAAAAAGTGCCAGGAAAGAAAAAAAATCATGAAGAAAAAAACTTAATGTTGTGTTAATTCTGTGGAAGTTGATAAGAAAAGATCACATAAGATAAACGTAGCCATACTGGGACAGACCGAATATCCATCAAGCCCAGCATCCTGTTTCCAACAGTGGCTAATCCAGGTTACAAGTACCTTGCAAGATCCCAAAACAGTATAACACATTTTATACTGCTTATCCTAGAAATAAGCAGTGGATTATCCCCAAGTGCATCTTAATAATGGCTTATGGACTTTTCTTTAAGGAAGTTATCCAAACCTTTTTTAAAACCCTGCTAAGCTAACTGCTTTTACCACATTCTCTGGCAATGAATTCCAGAGTTTAATTACAGGTTTAGTGAAGAAATCTTTCCCCAATTGTTTAAAGTTAGGAGCTAAAATGCTGGATACTAAGCGCAAATTCTCTATTGGCAATTATGTGCATTATTGCTGTTTTTATACAATACTAGCATAAATCCGCAGTTACGCGCCTTGCTAGTTCAATGGCTGCTGTAAATGCTCGCACCTAACTGCTGGAAGTTATGCACATAACTGACAGTATTGTATAAACTTGGCGCATAAATGCTGGCCATGCCCTGACCCATTCATCCCTCTCCCAGGTCCACACCTCTTTGCAGTTAAGTGCTATGGATTTTGTGGGCTATGTCATTTCAGCGTCTGCCACCAGCTGATTTTTAGTGCAAGCTAAAAACGGTAGCATGGCATTGTAAAAGATCCCCCACATTTGTAGAACCCAAATTAGTGCAGTTGCACTCAAAACTGCAAATTAGTGTGAGCAAGGAGGTACAGAGATATCACTATCTAGACAATTTTCAACTTCCTTACTAGGAGGTATAGAGCAGGGAGAGGTTTGACACAGATTTGTAGTCTCTGTTCTCTTAAACTGGGATTTCTGATAAATTCTGGGCTAGGTCTCTCTGGAACAGGTAATTGTAAAACCATTCCTAACCTAGGGCATGGGCTTCCTGACCAAATTATACAGAATGTTGCAATCTTACAACTCCAGAAACATACTGTAATATGCATTCGTCCAGGCCTCACTCTATGTTAGAATGTTTTAAGCAGGACTTTTTTTTGTGCTGGTACACTCTGGTACAGCAGACTGGCACCTTTTTTTAATAGAGTTAAGAGATGACAAGGAATGTAGAAACCAAAGACTGGAACACAATTGAGGGGTGTGGCTACTGTAGGGGCAGAGATATAGATAGTGACCCCGACCTTAAGGTTGTCCCTGTCAGGGCCGCTGAGAGGGGGGGCATGGGGGACAAAATTCCCCAGGCCCGGGCCTCCAAAGAGGGCTCAGCGCCTCAGTCCCACCCACCCTCCGTTGTCGACCGAATGCCACCGGGCCGGGCCCCCTGCATTGAAATCACAGTGCCTCTCACCTCCGTGTGAAAGTGCTGCAGGCAGCAGGACAGCAGATCGCCTCCCTTCAGGCCTTCTTCCCTCCCTGTGTAACTTCCGCGAGGGCGGGACACAGGGAGGGAAGGAGACCCGAAGGGAAGCGATCTGGTCCTGCTGCCTGCAGCGCTTTCACACGGAGGTGAGAGGCGCTATGATTTCAATGCAGGGGGCCCGGCCCGGTGGTGGACGGAGGGGGGGGCAGGTGGAGGCAGGGCCGGTCAAACCCGGTAAGTGGGGTAAGTGCCGCAGGGGGGCGCCTGCTTTCAAGGGTGCCGCTGCGGCGCCATACCGCGCCGCTCTTGGTGCTTTAAATCTTTAATTTACCTCCATTCCAGCAGCGGCGTCATTTGAAAGCCCTGCCCCGTCTCTAGCCTTCCCTCCCTTCGTGAGTTCATTCCACAGTCCCGCCTTCTGATGTCATTTCCTCAAGGGCGGGACATCGGAACGAACTGACGAAGGGAGGGAAGGCTAGAGACGGGGCAGGGCTTTCAAATGACGCCGCTGCTGGAACTGAGGTAAATTAAAGATTTAAAGCACCAAGGGCGGTGCGGTATGGCGGGGGATGGGGGCGGAGAATCGCTGGACAGGGGCAGGGTGGGAGAAGAGAGAAAGGAGATGCTGGTGGGGGTGCGCGCGGGCGCCAACTCAGTCTGCAGGGGGGCGCCAGAGACCCTAGGACCAGCCCTGGGTGGAGGGGGGAGCAGGGACCTCGGGGGGCGGGGGGGCCTCGGGGGCAGCCTCGCCCCGGGCCAGGCCCAGTTTCTCGGCAGCCCTGGTCCCTGTATGAGTACTGATACCTTTTTTCCTACAAAAAAAAGCACTGGTTGAAGGGACAAAACATCTACAGATTAGTCTACGATAAAAGGAGTTAGGCTGCCATCTGCCGATCAGATCAAGGATTGCAACAGACAGTCTCAGCAGACATTGAAAAAACTCTTAATGAAGGCTTTGGAAATTTTGTCTTCTTCACAGATAGTACAATTTTATGCATAGTTTTGCATCTTATCAAAATTTCTAGTTACTGAGTAACTATGATACAAATTTGTGCAAAGAAACTGAGCGCATAATAAAGTACAGAAAAAATATCCTTAAAAAACCTGCATTTGCAGGCAAAAAATGAATGAAAAATGAAGATTGTTTTAATTTTATTTCCATACGTGCTATTTTTCTTGTTTACATGTAAGTTCCATTAGAAAACTAGTATGTGCTAGTTATCAAATAGTGGTCAAAACTGTTGTCCATTTACTAGATTAGCCTCAATGTATTAAAATCCTTTAGCACTCTGGTTCTTAGCACGATCCCCGGTGATTACTTGGTGAAGACATGAGGACCTGTTAAGGTCATAACCAAGGACTGAGCCTAGAGCTTCTGCACACTGCATGTCTATGATCCATTTGTTTCAGACTTTCAAAGGATCAAAATGCAGTGATGTAATAAATGAACCTGCCCAGCAGATGGTATCAACTTCCTTTCTACCTTCACTGTTATATAACAGATTATATCTAACACTTGTGTATATGAGCCTTAATAATGTATCCTAGAATGCCTGATTTTTATAAATGTGTTTTTTCTTTTAAAGAGAGAGAGTAAGCCTGTGCAGATGATGTATCAGAATGGTAAATTTAAACTGGCCTCAATACCTGAGATGCACATGAGGATCCTTGAACTCCCGTACTGTAAGCATGAATTCAGCATGCTTATACTGCTTCCAGATGTTATAGCTAATAACTCCACTGGCCTGGATGAGGTAATAATTTAATTTCATGCTTTTTATTATAATTTTAACAGTTTACAGGCTGATATTCAAATGAGTTTTCCTATTACATTTGGGAGGTAATCAACAAATCTCAACTTTTAAATTTCCTGCGCAAGGCAGATTTGCACACAATAAAGCCAGCATATGCAAAACTATCTCAGCAGGGCCATGCCAACCCAGTAAGCGGGGTAAGCACTGCAGGGCGGCGCCTGCCTTGACGCCGTCCAGTTGTATTTAAAAAATAAAAATAAACCTTACCGCGTTGGCGCGTCAGCGCCTATGCGCATGCGCTGCTGCTGCCTTCCCGCGCGCCTCCTCTCCCTCTGCAAGGTCCGTCCATCGATTCGAGCCATATAGAGCAGGCGTTCTAGTTATATCACAATCCTTCCACACGTGGACCAGGGGCAGCACAGCAGAACCGGAAGGAATGCCGTACAGGGTAGTTTGTATAAAAATCTATGATTTGATGTTGTAAGCTGTTAGCTTATTTCTAATGTTGTGTTGTTAGCTGCTCTATAAATTAAACTGTATCGCTGCTTAGTTCCAGGCTTCCCCGCCTGCATCAGTTTAAGATCCGTAGGGAGCCTGTTTTGTGTCCTAGACTTTTTGTGAGGATTTTGTTTCCTGATTCTCTTTGGTGTGGATTGGTTAACTCAGGAACTACAACATGCAAGCCCCAGGAAAATACTTGGTAACTTTTCAGTTGTGGTCATCCGAGATTTATTGTAGAGGGGTGGCCCACATATTCTCTCACATACACTTCATAGTTCCCCTCTCCTTTGCATCTTCACCTGGAGACCAGCACCTGCAGAGACAGCTTCCCTCCCCCAAGCTGTACCAGTAGAGGTTAAGAGCTCACAAATGCCCCTTGCATTCTCTGGTCTTTCCTCCCCCATCCCAGCTAAACTGTAATTCAGCTAGCACTTTGGTGGCGAACAGCATGCATTGTTTTAAAGCTGATGGCTCTCCTGCATAACTGGGAGGGGGGGGGCATCCTTACTCAGTTGTTTTCTTTCACTGTCTACCTCTACACAACACTCTCTTGCACTCTCCTCCCTGTGCTGTTCCCCCTCCCACATCAGTGCAGGAGCTGGACACAGAGATTCCCCTCCTCGGGCTACTGATTAGCTCATTCTGCCATCCACAACTTCTCACAGGCAGGAGGTGAAGAGAATTAGCAGCTGCAATAGTCAGAGAGCTTTCTCCAGCTTTCTGCTTTTGGTCACATTTCTACAGCATGCCCTGTTCTCAGCCTAAACTGACAGTATTGACTGATCCAGCTCTTGCTCCAGTCTGCCAAGCATCTTATACTGTGTGCGTATGTCTGAGTGGTTTGCCCGTCTACTCCTGCAGCTCCATATCTTACTGTCATCACAACCCCTGATTCTCACGCCCACAAATGGACCTACCGAATAACCTGTACTGGGAGACCCCAACGCCCATGGTTACTAATTTGTGTGTGATACGACCAAAAGACCATGCGGATGTAAAGCATAAAATACATTATAGACATTGTCCCCATGTCATTCTCTAGTATGGAACTGTTTGGATGTCTTCTTGCACAGTATCTTTAGTAGGCTAATGTTACATTTTGTGACAATAGTAAAATCTGTCAGCGTTGTTAACAGCACTTAAGCACTAATTGGCAATAAATTAGAATTTACACGCATAACTCAATAAGCGTATTCCGTATTGAACTGCGCCTAAATTCTAAAGCACTTGTCATTCACCTTTTATGGTAATGGGCTGAAAAAGGGGGCAGGGTGGGAGAAGAGGGAGAAGAGAGAAAGGAGATGCCACACGGGGGGGGGGGGGGCGGGCGCCAACTGATATTCTGCAGGGGGGCGCCAGAGACCCTAGGCATGGCCCTGTATCTCAGACATATTCAGTGTGGTTATCCTGAAAACCTGACTGACGAGGACTGAAATGAGAAACACTGAGGCCACAATGCACAGAAGTTCCCAGAAACAAATGTGTGCTTTGAGATCCTTGGTAAAAGTTGAAAATACTGAGCGATTCCCAAAGGGAATCGCATGCAAATGAGCTGCTCGAACTTTCAGCAAGCAGCTCAAGTCAGTGTATATGTAGCACAGCCAATTGCTAAGCATGGCTGCTATGCGAATGCCCAGAATACCTCTACAGCATTTCACAGCTTTCATACATGCATACAAGCTGTGTAAGGTGTGTGTAGCTTTTTTTTTAAATCAGCTATAGCTGCTGTCTGTCATATTAGGCTATGTGAGTGACACAGCCAGGGAGACCCCTTTCTTGTAAATCACACAAATACTATGCCATCAGTCCCAATAATGGTAACTGTGCAACCATATAAATGCGGCAGGTCAAGTCCAAAAAAAAAAAATCCAGAACACCTTTACCCTTGACATGTGCAATGCAGATATCGCAGAACAGAGAGTCTGACACCATCTCAGTCTCATGCCCATGCTGGTGCAGAATTGGATCCCCTACTCCCATCACTAATATGGCCTCTTTAATTCCACCCCCCCCCCCCCCTGCCATAACCTAAGCAGGGAAATTACACCGAGGCCTAGCATCTCAAAAACAAATTCCTGGATGAAATCAGGCTGCCATTACCCTATACAAACATACTGTATATATTTTCCCTCACTGGTGCCAACTTGTTTGCAACTGTCTTAAATCATAAATGCCACACTTCTAACTGCACCTTAATCCCCTTTCCCTCCAAATTCACACTAGTTATCCCCTCCTTCCTCTCCTAGGTCTTTCCCTCCACCCTTACCCAACTTAATTTTAACAATTTACTGCTAACCTGGTTCCTCATTTTAAAGGGTCTTTAAAGCTGTCTCATTATTGAACAATGATTTGTCCAAAGCACAATCTCTACCTAAATTACACAAATACCCTCAACCTCCCAAAATGAACATTCTTTTTCATGTGTTGGGAAAGAAATTAATAGTAATAAACCAATGTTATTCAAATATCTTTATCCAATGATCTCCTGTCATTAAAACATGTATTAACAAATCCTATTCTTACTTTTTACAACTCAAATGGGATTCTGCTATATAATCCCATACTTCAAAAAGAGATTCACATGAGAGAAAGTAGAAGATGGTGACAGGGGTGTGACATTCAGCTGTTCTTTCATTCTTCAATAAATGCTTACGTTGAGATGGACAAACAGAGGGAGAATTACCATGTCTTCCTGAAGTCAGAGGCCAGACCAACCTCTGAGTAGTCCCAATGGATAATTTAGTACAGCGAATAGGGGTTTCAAGCTGTGGCATCTGGTGACAGCCCAGTTGAGAAACTGTAGGAGGTAGGTGTACCCACATGAGCTCTAGGGCATGACATCTCGTTTCACCTGGACTTCAGATTTCGACCACCTCAGCCGCAAATATATTGCTCACCTTCGGCCTTGGTGGCATTGGCACATTCTGATGATGTTGGAATATAAGCAGGAGGAAAGGAATGATCGGAGCAGGGCCGAAATAGAGGGGTTGTTTGCATGAGGTGATAGAAGTTCATGCTGGAGTTCAAGGAGAAGAGGTTGCCATGGAAGACAGGAAGGTGTGTGACCTGACCCAGTAATTTCCATGGAGCCTAACATTACTGGAGCTCCAGGTGTACCTGTTTCCTTAACCCAGTTTGTTACCACCCATCCACTTTCTATTAGTTTAGATACCATCTGGAATGCTATTGTTGTTCTGGGAAAAGTAGTATTAGTGACCTGGTTAATGTTTTGGTACAAATTCTACAAAAGATTGAGTTAAAAGATATGAAAAATGTTTGATATTCATCAAGTGGTAGATTGTGTGGATAAGATGGAAAAGGAACTAGACACAGTTACTGTAAGTGTGACAATTGACTAAATAGCTAAAACAGAAGCACTGGAGAATATTTCAAGGAGTTGTAAGGTATGTTTCTCTTCAATTTTCCTCACTTAAGTACTGTAACACTACAAGATATATTAAAAAAAATATTTAACTGAAAAACTATCTGTTTCACTATCTGCCATCGTCTAGTAGTAAATTGACTCTTTGAGGAATGATGAGATTCCCGTGCACTCCGCTCCATGGATAACTCCTTCTTATCTGTTGCCTTCTCCACTACTGCCAACTCCAGACTTCGCGCCTTCTGTCTCGCTGCACCCTACGCCTGGAATAAACTTTCTGAGCCCCTACGTCTTGCCCTATCCTTAGCCACCTTTAAATCTAGACTGAAAGCCCACCTCTTTAACATTGCTTTTGACTCGTAACCACTTGTAACCACTCGCCTCCACCTACCCTTCTCTCCTCCTTCCAGTACACATTAATTGATTTGATTTGCTTACTTTATTTTTGTCTATTAGATTGTAAGCTCTTTGAGCAGGGACTGTCTTTCTTCTATGTTTGTGCAGCGCTGCGTATGCCTTGTAGCGCTATAGAAATGCTAAATAGTAGTAGTAGGAGTAGGGTTAAATGTGTCTGGTCTTTTAGACTGCTCAGATTCAGAGTTTGTAATCTGTGCTATAATGTTGGTAAGCATTTAAAAAAATGCTGACTGCTGCTGGCAGAATATCCTGGGGTATATTTTACTATATTGACAAAGCAATTTGTACCTTACTGCGCCAGCCTCATTGTCAGGGTTTTCATGGAGAGAGAGAGAGACATGAAAGAGAAATTTGTGCATGAACATATTTGAGATTTTAAAACAATGATCTTTTAATTCTTCCAGTATGTCCAAAAATGCTCCCTCTAAAACATTCTTTCCCCATTTAGCAGCACCATCATGTCCAGACTTTCTCTACTTTATCAACATGAAGTTGTTTTGTTTTCTTTGTCTTTTCAGATTGAAAATGGACTAACTTATGAAAAATTAACAAACTGGACCACCTCAGCACTGAGGGAAGCTGAAGTTGATGTGTACATACCTGCCTTCAAGCTTGAGGAAACTTATGATCTCGGATCGGTTTTACAACAAATGGGAATGAAAGATGTTTTTTCAAATGCTGCTGACTTGTCTGGTATATCTACCACAGTTGGTTTGAAAGTTTCTAAGGTGGTCCATAAAGCCTATGTGGAAGTTAATGAGGAAGGCACAGAGGCAGCAGCTGCCACTGGTGTAACTGTGGTTCCAGTTAGTCTACCAATGCGCATTCAATTCGTGGCAGACCATCCTTTCATTGTCATCATTAAAGAGATAAAAACTAATGCCATCCTCTTCCATGGTAAATACAGCTCCCCATAGAAATACACTGAACCTCTATAACAGAGCAGGGTGGTCATGTTTAGATGTAATGCAGCGACATCCAGTCCACCTGTGAATTATGCAGATCACTCAGGCTTATGTACTCTCATGACGCAAGCTGGTTCCCTCAAAAATTTATGTCTGTGTTTATTAAGCAGTGCTACAGGCACATTAGTGTTTTTAATGCGCGTAAATGGTTTACGAGTGTTAAACGCTAACGCGCCCATAGAAATGTATAGGAGCGTTAATGTTTAACACGCCTTAAATTTACAGACATGTGAAAAACACTAACGCACCTTAGTAAACATACCCCTTAGTATCATATGTAAATACATAAATTTGAGCACTTGTTTTTTGTTTGTTTTTGCTTTTGAGATACATCCAACAATGTGAATTAAGGATAAATAATCAAAACAAAATGTAGACATAAATAAAAGGAACCAATAAAATAATAACGACTCTATATAGTCAACAAAAATGAAGGGAGTAAGAACCAAAGCAGAATACCCCTTGAGGAATAGGGAATTGAAGAAAATAATACATATAAAGAAAACTAGCAAGGTGAATATCTATAAACTATAACAATTTGAGCACTTGTTCAGGGTATACAATAAAACTGTAAGAATCAGCCTGGCATTTTATTAAATATTATTTTTGATCTATGATTTATAGCCTTTAATACTTAAGCATTTTAATAAATAATTTCTGATTCAACAGTCTTGTTTATGTCAAATTGATATACTAGAACAAATATATGAGCTATTTCTAGCTCTTTTGTGGTGCAGAGGGACTAGTATAGGTAAGCCTTGTTTATCATGGGTTAGATTAATTATTTCATCTTTCCAAATGAGAAAAAAGAGTCAGATTTTATGAAGAACTTGTATGTGTATTTCAACGTCCTATTCCACCCTTCACAGAATATGCATCAAAGCAGTTTATTTATTTATGCGTTGGTACTTATATCCCACATTATCTGGAAATACATAGACCAGTTCGATGTGGCTAACAGAATAACCTGAGAACATTACAATGACAGTAATTTATACAACAGAAGTAGATAATAATTTTTAGACATATAAGGGATATAGACACTGAAAGTTCAGCTATAGATACCAATATATATAGGAAACTGATTGATTATGCCTACATAAATGCTTAGGATAGAAACTTATTGAATAAATATGCTTTCAGGAATTCATGGAAGGATAAGTAATTATTGATGAGTCTAACCTCTCTTGGGATGGAGTTCCACCACTTAGTACCTAGATGAGAGAAATGTTTAGCTAGTATGGATTTATATTTAATGTTTTTGTAACAAGGAAAAAGTAGTGCAATATAGTCTCTTGTGCCTGGGACAGCATTACAAGAGGGAAGTTCAACCATATCTAGCATGTAATCTGGTGCTAGGCCATAGATGATCTTGTAGATAAAAGTACATGCTTTGAAAATGGTTCTCGTTTTTAGAGGAAGCCAGTGCTTTGATACCCTGTCGAATTTAGATACTCTGTAAATGATCCTAGCAGCAGTGTTTTGGATAGCTTGAAGTTTCTTGATGAAAATTTCCTTAGTACCGAATGGGCCCTTTTACAAAGTCATGCTGAGAAATGGCCTGCAGTAGATGCGTGTTTTGGGTGCGCACAGAATCATTTTTCAGCGCACCTGTTAAAAATAACTTTTTTAAATTGTTGCCGAAAATAGACGAGTGGCAAAAAGAAAATTGCCACGCGTCCATTTTGGGTCTGAGACCTTACCGCCAGTCATTGACCTAGTGGTAAGGTCTCACACGGTAACTGGGCGGTAACGGTCTACATACGTAAAATGCCGATTACCGCCTGATTACTGCCTGCGCCCCAGAAAATAAAAATATTTTCTTGGCACTCGTAGCGGACGCACGTCAAAAATGAAATTACTGCAAGGGCTACACGGTAGCCAGGCGGTAACTCAAAATTGACGCACGTTGGGTGCATGTAGGTGTCTATCCAGCTTATAATCGAACGAGAATAACGCCCAAGTTCCGACCTAAATCGGGAGATGGGCGTTCTTCTCACAAAAACAAATAAAGCGGTATAATCGAAAGCCGAACTTTGGACGCTTTCAACTGCACTCCGTCGCGGATGCGGACAAAGTTGACGGGGGCGTATCGAAGGCGTGTCGAAGGCGGAACTGGGGCGTGGTTATCGGCCGAACAGAGATGGGCGCCCTTCGCCGATAATGGAACAGTTATGAGCTAGAATTTAGGACACTTTTCCTGGACCCTGTTTTTTGACGAATAAGGCCCCCAAAAGTGCCCTAAATTACCAGATGACCCCCAGAGGGAGTCGGGGATGACTTCCCCTGACTCCCCCAGTGGTCACTAACCCCCTCCCACCACAACAAATGATGTTTCACAACTGTTTACTTTCACCCTCAAATGTCATACCCTCCTCCCAAGCAGCAGTATGCAGGTCCCTGGAGCAGTTGTTAGGGGGTGCAGTGGACGTCAGGCAGGTGGACCCAGGCCCATCCCCCCCCTACCTGTTACAATTGTGCTGCTTAATGCTATTAGTCGTCCAACCCCCCCAAACCCACTGTACCCACATGTAGGTGCCCCCCTTCACCTCTTAGGGCTATAGTAATGATGTAGACTTGTGGGCAGTGGGTTTTGAGGGGGATTTGGGGGGCTCAACACCCAAGGGAAGGGTGCTATGCACCTGGGAGCTCTTTTACCTTTTATTTGGTTTTTGTAAAAGTGCCCCCTAGGGTGCCCGGTTGGTGTCCTGCCATGTGAGGGGGACCAGTGCACTATGAATCCTGGCCCCTCCCACGAACAAATGCCTTGGATTTATTCGTTTTTGAGCTGGGGCGATTTCATTTTCCATTATCGCTGAAAAGCAAAAACGCCCAGCTCATACCTTGACGAATAAAACATGGGCGTCTTTTTCTTTTAAAAAATACGATCCGCCCCGCCCCTTCACGGACCCGTTTTCGGAGATAAACGCCCATGGAGATAGGCGTTTCTGTTCCATTATGCCCCTCCAAGCATCTTAGTAAAAGGGCCCCTAAGTGTACTGCTTTACAATAATCTAATTGTGACAGCATTAGAGATTATACAAATAAACAAAAAGTTGTTATTGGGAACAAAGGTCTGATTCTTTTCAGTCTTCAGAGGGTCTTTAAAGCTTTTGTAACCACAGAGTTAACTTGATCATCATAATTTAAGAATTAATCTATGATAATCCCTAATATTTTAAGCTTTGACTCTAGTGGATAGATGGTATGATTAATAGTAACACTGATAAATTCTGGTGGAGTATGAGAGTTTGACACAATTAGGAATTTGGTTTTCTCTCTATTTAATTTGAGGAGGAAAGTGGATGCTTAATTCTCCATCAAATCCAGGATCTTCTGGATGATATTTAGGATGTCCTTCACTTGATTTTCAAATGGAACATAAAGTGTGACATCGTCAGTGTACATAACTGAATTGAATCCCTTGACTTCCAGGAAACGTCCTAGCGGTTCCATAATGATATTAGAGTATGGGTGAGATAGGCGAGCCCTGAGGTACTCCACAATCAGGGGACCAGACTAGAAAGGTTGTGCCTGAAATCTTGACTTGATATGTCCTAGATTTTAGAAAATCCTCAAACCAGTTGTAGACAGCTCTGCAAATACTTTTATCATCCAATAGAGTTAATAATATTTTGTGATAAATGACATCAAAAGCACTTAACATATCAAATTGTAGTGTAAGAACAGTTTTGGTTTATTTATTTTATTTACAGTTTGCTAACACCATTTTCAGTAGCAGCCCAAGATGAGTTACATTCAGGTACACTGGGTATTTCTCTGTCCCAGGAGGGCTCACAATCTAAGGTTGTACCTGAGGCCATGGAAGGTTAAGTGACTTGCCCAAGTTCACAAGGAGCAGCAGTGGGATTTGAACTGGCTGCCTCTGGATGTCAAGACTGGTGCTCTAACCACTAGGCCACTCCTCCACTCCATTCCCTTTGGTAACTTTGTACATTATGCCAGGGGGAATTCTGCACAAGAAAAATTTGAAAATTGCAGTTCAAATAAACAATCAGATCTAAGCCAGCACAGGAAGAGGAAGTGACCTGCTGTGTAGTGGTTCACTTCCTCCTCTTCTTGCCACGTGAGCTTAGCACTGGAAGGGAAGTGAGAGTGAGCAGAGCCGCTGCTACCCATGCATGCCCTGAATTCCGTACGGCATGTACAGAACTCTGCACATCTTTCAGGGGTGAGGAATTCTGCACTGCGTAGTTGCGCACAATTCCCCCAGGAGTAATATATAGAAAACAGGAAAAGAACGCCAGGGATAGCACAGGCAGAATAAAAATAGAATGATGAAGACTGCTACTAACCCTACCTCCCATGATCCACATTCCCTCTGCTCCCCCCCCCCCCCCCCCAATCAGGAAATGCAGTCTCTAACAAGTGAATTTTCAAGTCTACATTAAGAGACCTTTTTTACTAAGCTATAATAAAATCTCACATGCTAAACAGAGATTTATCGTGGCCTATTATTACAGGGGTTTTTTTTCAAGTCTGTTTATATTAACATGCAATACCTGCAAAACATTAATGTGGGAGCACCTACCGCCTCCTAAATGCTATTTGGTTAAGTCCATGTTATCCAGTTAGCGCTTGCTAATCAGAATGCATTAGCTAGATAACACTTCCATGCCCATTCCCCGCCCATTGCTATGCGCCCTCCTAAAATATTTTAAAAAATAAATAGCACACAATTAGCATGTGCTACGAGGTAAACTAATGTAAAATGCTTAAAAGCATTTTGTGGTAGGCCTTTTTTCCTGCTTTAAGCACATGTTAGTACATAACACAGTTTAGTAAAAGGGTCCTAAATTTCTTTTAAGACTACTACAAATAGTAGATGGAAACAAGTTCCAGAAAACGGGGATAAAAAGTAAAATTCTGATGAATGAGCTGAAGCAGGATAAGCATGTGACACTGATGGAAATGTCCAAAAATGTGTATCTTGGGAACGAAGAGTCCTCGAGGGAAGGTATGGTGAACCAAAGAAGAGAAGAAGAGGAAGCCCTATATAGAATACTTTCTGGCAACTAGAAGAATTTTACAGCCTTCTGGTAACCGATGATTATCAAATAAAAGAGGAGTGATGTGATCAAATTAATTGCTTTGCAGCAGTGCTTCTCAGCCCAGTCCTTGGGGCACACCCAGCCAGTCAGGTTTTTAGGATATACACAATGCATATGCACTGCCTCCTTGGTATGCAAATCCATCTCATGCATATTCATTGTGGATATCCTGAAAATTTGACTGGCTAGGAGTGCCCCAAGGACTGTGTTGAGAACCACTGCCTTACAGGGCAAATCAATGGCCATATTCTGTATAGTCTGCAGACGTCAAAGATTGGAAGACCAAATATATTTCCACAATAAACTGAGTTGCAACAATCTAGTCAAGAAAAATAAAAGCATGAATCAAAACATGCTGAGCCTGTGAACCTAAGTAAGGCAGAATGGCCTGAATTCAACTCAGGAGAAGGAAGAAAGACTGAACTGTCTTTGAGACTTGCAATTCAAAAGTCAGCTGGAACTCCAAAAGAACTCCCAAGTGAGAGATATTGTTCAGTACAGTTATAGGTACGTTCAGCTTCATAGGGAAGATAGGCAAGAAGGACTCCCTGTGTGTCAAGCTGTAGGAAATTGCTGTTATAAAACTTCCCAGGTGTACATACATTTACAAGAATAAGAGTATATGCACATTTATACAGACTGGAGTGAGCCCTGCCGGAGACCAAGTTTAGGCTGAGCAGAGGTAGAGTTCTGAGGTACACTTGTGTTTTATAGAGTGCAAATTTTTAAACATTTTACATATGTGCCCTGTTATAAAATTACCCTTCATGAGATATGTTGGACCTCCAGCCAGGACTCTGACAGCTGCAGGTTATTCAAAATGTGAAGGCTAGAAATTTGATGGATGTACACCCCACAGAGAGAGGGCTGCCTGGTGTTTCTTTAGCATCACTAGATATCTATTCAGGAACATATTCAGTTCAAAGTGATGGTATTGGCTCTTAAAGTTTGAATAATCAGTGCCCTAAGTTTTTGCTGAAAGGCTGAAATGTTTGGCACTTGGAAGGAGCTTAAACTTAGCTTAGGAGTGGTTACTGATTGTGCCTTCTGTCAGTGTGACAAGAAAAAAAAGTCCTAGGTTGAGATTTTTCTATGGTGGTCTTTAAATGGTGGAACTCATTTCCTAGAGTGTTACAGGTGAGATAATGTATGAGAAGAGAATTAGGGGTCAGTTTGCCAAGCCACTCTAAAAAGTGGCTGGTGCTGTTGTCAGCCTGTGGGTTTTCCATGCACAATGGCCACTTTTAGCATGGTGGTATAATGATGCCTTTCTATATTTTTTGTAATGGCCATGCGCTAATTTCCCCATTAACATGCCCTACTCCAAAATGCTAATTGGACAGAACACGGTAATGTGCCCACACTACCTAATTAGTGCAGGCACACCTACTCTCCACCCATGGACACACTTCCCGTGCTAAAAAATAAAAATAAAATTCTCTGGCACAGGATTAGCGCATGGTAAGCGGAACACTACCACGGGATGCCTCAGCATGTCCCACGGTAGTGCTCTTTTAGCATGTAGTAGACTCTGCATTAGGCCTACTACACCATAGTAAAAGGGCCCCTTGACGACCTAAAGATATATACATTGCAGGAAAAGAGAGATAGAGGTGATACGATAAAGACATTCAACTATTTGAAAGGTATTAATAAACAAACAACCCTTTTCCAGAGGAAGGAAGGTGGTAGAACTAAAGGACATGAATTGTGGATTAAAAACTGGTTAAAAGATAGAAAATAGAGAGTAGGGTTAAATGGTCAGTATTCTCAAAGGAGAAGGGTAGAGAGTGGGGTTCCCATGGGGTCTGTGCTGGGACCGTTGCTTTTTAAAATATTTATAAATGATCTAGATATGGGAATAACTAGTGAGGTAATTAATTTGCTGATGACACAAAGTTATTCAAATTTGTTAAATCGCAAGAGGACTGTGAAAAATTACAAGAGGACCTTCCAAGAATGGGAGACTGGGCATCTAAATGGCAGATGACAATTAATGTGAGCAAGTGCAAAGTGATGAATATAAGTACATAAGTATTGCCATACTGTGAAAGACCAAAGGTCCATCAAGCCCAGCATCCTGTTTCCAACAGTGGCTAATCCAGGTCACAAATACCTGGCAAGATCCCCAAAAAGTACAAAACATTCTATACTGCTTATCCCAGAAATAGTGGATTTTCCCCCAAGTCCATTTAATAATGGTCTATGGACTTTATCTTTAGGAAGCTGTCCAAACCATTTTAAAACTCCGCCAAGCTAACTGCCTTTACCACTTTCTCTGACAACGAATACCAGAGTTTAATTACACGTTGAGTGAAGAAACATTTTCTCCGATTCGTTTTAAATTTACCACATTGTAGCTTCATCGCATACCCCCTAGTCCTAGTATTTTTGGAAAGCGTAAACAGATGCTTCACATCTACCCGTTCCACTGCACTCATTATTTTATAGACCTCTATTATATCTCTCCTCAGCCGCCTTTTCTCCAAGCTGAAGAGCCCTACCTGCTTTCCTCATAGGGAAGTCATCCCATCCCCTTTATCATTTTCGTCGCCCTTCTCTGCACCTTTTCTAATTCCACTATATCTTTTTTGAGATGCAGTGACCAGAATTGAACACAATATTCGAGGTGCGGTCGCACCATGGAGTGATCCAAAGGCATTATAACATCCTCATTTTTGTTTTCCATTGCTTTCCTAATATTACCTAACATTCCATTTGCTTTCTTAGCCACCACCTCACACTGAGCAGAGGGTTTCAACTTATCATCAACGATGACACCTAGATCCCTTTCCTGGTTAGTGACTGTTAACGTAGAACCTTGCATTATAATTTGGGTTCCGTTTTCCCACATGCATCACTTTGCACTTGCTCACATTAAATGTCATCTGCCATTTAGACGCCCAGTCTTCCAGTCTCATAAAGTCCTCTTGTAATTTTTCACAATCCTCCCACGATATAACGACTTTGAATAACTTTGTGTCATCAGCAAATTTAATTACCTCACTAGTTACTCCCATCTCTAGGACATTTATAAATATGTTAAAAAGCAGCGGTCCCAGCACAGACCCCTGGCCACCTCTGGTTGTCAAGACAGCTGCTCTCACCACTAGGCCACTCCACTCCACTCCTGAAAACCTGCCAAGGAAATTCAGTCAAGGTACCACAGCTCTTCCTAAATACCTTCTCCACCAGATGCCCCTTCTCAGTATAGGAAGGAGTGGAGTCAAGTAGGGTGTTCCAAGGGCATATATTCTTTCTGAATCCATGGCTCAATATGACCAAACAAGTTATTGTTCCTCTTCGGATTTTTGTACATGCCAGGATGTCAGCAGGCAGCCTGCACTGAAGCTCCTAGCCTACCCCTGCAGGTCAATACCATTCCAGGATTAAATGAGCTGCCAGTTTAATGGAGCTGAGTGAACTCTAGCAAAAGTTTAACTCCAGCCATGTCTGATAATTTATCTGTCAGATACTGGCAGATAAAAACCTGTAGAGTCCATCCAGTCTGCCCAAAAAGATAAATTCATAGCATAAAGTATGATGTGATACTCATACTGTATATATATACTTAATCTTGATTTGATATATATGAGATGGGACATTGATTGACTGATTTACTGCACTTGTACATAGCGAGAGGCTTGAGGGGCTCATTTAGTGGTAAAAAAATAAAATATATAAACAAAACAATGTTACGTAAAAAGTAAAACAGAGGAAAGTGAAACGTGGCGAGAATTGAACTGTCTGCATTTACAACAGGTGCAAATGTAGGAGGGGGAAGGAGGCAGAAAAATCTATGTACTGAAAAAGGTAACATTTCTAATTTTAAATGCATAAGCTCATAAAAAGAGAAAGTGCATTTATGGTTGGGAAAACCTCAAAACATGGAAATATGCATATATCCTCATCCTTGTAGCAGAACACGTATATACCCAGGTGGGTCAACTTATTTACATATAAAGGGACCATTCACAATTTGGAAACCATAAAGATATAAAAAATGAATGTCGATCAAATGAACATACTGACATATATATTTTTTCACTTCAAAACAGCTTCTCCGTCTGGTCTTAATCTTGATATAGACTACACACCTTTTCTATAAGCCTTTATATATATATATATATATATATATATATATATATATATATATATATATATATATATATATATATATATATATATATATCAGTATGCATAAAAAGGTTTATAGAAAAGGTGTGTAGTCTATATCAAGATTAAGACCAGACGGAGAAGCTGTTTTGAAGTGAAAAAATAATCTGTTTTTTTTTAGAAGTGTTTTATCTATATCTGATCTCCTGCAATGTTTTTCAAAAATTTTGAAAACAAAGAATTGAAGATTTGTTATCTTTTTCAGTACATAGATGTTAAATGAACCAAGATAGGTTCATACAATTGTGTGCATATGTATCTGTATATAAAGGCTGCACATTGTGAAGAATAAGGGGCTGTCCTGTCCTGGGTAGGCCACTAGAGGGCGCTGTTTCCATAGAAATGGGGGGAAATGTCCAGGTCATATCATTATTGAGGAGTCACTAGAGGGAGCCAGTAGGGGGACTGTCTAGGTGGAGGTTGCTAGGACCAAGGAGAGTCCTGGGCTAGAAACAGATGGAAGTTGTTATGGGCTGGGTCCTGCCTGGAATTAGGGGGAAGAGCCTAACGGGGTGGAGAAGCTAATTAACCACCTTATACCTTCCTGAGTTTGGAAAGGAAAGAGAAGAGAGAGGAGCTGGAGAGCTGGGAGCTAGAGGAGGAAGATCACCTTGAAGGTACTGGCTGAACTCTGTGGACTTTTGAAACTCTCTGCTGAAAAGGTGACAGCTGCACTACCATCTGAGAAAGTCTTTAAATGAAAAGTAAATGCTTTTATTGAGCTGTTTGAACTGTGAAAGTTTGAGGAACTGCTTTAAGTCTGGAAAGGGTTTAATTAGAAGACTCTGAGTAATGCCTCTTGGTTATGTTTGAGTTGAAGAAGAAATGTTTGAGTTAAAGAAGAAATAAGCCCTGAAGATTATGTTAAATGGCAACTAATAAAATCTTTGGTTATAAGAAACCTGGTGTTGGTGAACGTTTGTGAAGGAAATTAAGCAGGGTCAGCCCTGGCCAGATCGTGGAAGGGTGACCTGTTCAAAACATATACACATATGAGAGAATGTACACATGTATCTACACATTTTTTCACAGCATTTACACACTAATATTTTACATTTCTGCTTCCTTCCCCCCTCCCCTCCTACATTTTCATCTGTTGCAAATGCAGACACTTCATCTGTCACTTTGTTTCACTTTCCTCCATTTTACTTTTTACATAACAATTTTTGTTTATATATATATATTTTTAAACACTAAACGAGTCCCTTGCTATGTGCGAGTGCAGTCAATCAATGTCCCATCTATTATATATATACTAGTAAATAAGGCCCGTTTCTGACACAAATGAAATGGGCGCTAGCAAGGTTTTCCTGGGAGTATGTATGTTTGAGAGAGTGTGTGTGAGAATGACTGTGTGAGAGAGAGAGTGAATTACTACTACTACTACTACTACTTAACATTTCTATAGCGCTGCTAGGGTTACGCAGCGCTGTACAATTTATCATAAAAGGACAGGCCCTGCTCAAAGAGCTTACAATCTAAAGGACAAGTGAGTAGACGATACGATGGGGGCAGTCAATTTGGGGCAGTCCAGATATCCTGAAGGTAAGAGTTAGGTGCCGAAGGCAGCATTGAAGAGGTGGGTTTTAAGCAGAGACTTGAAGATGGGCAGGGAGGGGGCTTGACGTAGGGGCTCAGGAAGGTTGTTCCAGGCATAGGGTGAGGCGAGGCAGAATGGGCGGAGCCTGGAGTGAATGTGCGAGTGTGTGTGTGTGACAGAGAGAGAGAGTGAGTCTAGGTGCGAGTGTGTCTGTGAGACAGAGAGTGTGTGTGTGAGAGTGAAAGTGTGTGTGTGAGAGTGTGAGTGTGCGATACACAGACTCTCTGTGAGACCGAGAGAGTCTGTGAGACGGAGTGTGTGAGACCGAGAGTGTGTGTG
This sequence comes from Microcaecilia unicolor, assembly GCF_901765095.1. Taxonomy (NCBI): domain Eukaryota; kingdom Metazoa; phylum Chordata; class Amphibia; order Gymnophiona; family Siphonopidae; genus Microcaecilia; species Microcaecilia unicolor. The sequence continues at coordinate 49,309 of NW_021963051.1, read as the reverse complement.
AGATCGACTATGTGACACATAGAGAGTGAATGTGATACAGTGTGAGACATAGTGTGAGAGACTGTGTGAGAGAAAGACAGTGACTGTGAGAGAGTGTGTATGAGAGACAGTGTGTGTGTGAGAGATACCTCCCCCCTTCCTCTGTGGTCTAAGGACCCCTCCCCCCCTGTGGTGTCAGGATTTTCTCCCCCCCCCCTCTGAGGTCTCAGGACCCCCTTCCCCTGTGGTCTCAGGAGTCCCCCTTCTGAGGTCTCAGGAGCCCCTCCCCCTCTGAGGTCTGAGGAGCTCCTCCCCCCCCCCCGTGGTCTAGGACTCCCTGGCTCTTCCCCCTGCCCGTGGTTGGCAGCACTGTGCGAGTGTGTGTGTGTGTGACCCCCCCCCCCCGAGGTCTCAGGAGTCCCTCCCCCCTTCTGAGGTCTGAGGAGCTCCTCCCCCCCCCGTGGTCTAGGACTCCCTGGCTCTTCCCCCTGCCCGTGGTTGGCAGCACCGTGCGAGTGTGTGTGTGTGTGTGTGTGTGTGTGTGTGACCCCCCCCCCCTCCCGAGGTCTCAGGAGTCCCTCCCCCCTCTGAGGTCTGAGCAGCTGCTCCCCCTCCCCCCGTGGTCTCAGGACTCCATAGCTCCCCCCCCCCCCCGTCCGTGTTTGGCAGCACCATGCGAGTGTGTGTGTGTGACAGAGAGTGAGACTGGGTTCGAGTGTGTCTGTGAGAGAGAGAGTGTGTGTGATTGCCCTGTGTCCCCTGCCCCCCTGCAGCCACCCAGTGATTTTCCTCTCTCTCCCGTGGCCCCCCTCCAGCCACCCAGCGATTCTCGTGTCCCCTTTCCCCCCCCCCCCCCCCCCGCAGCCACCCAGCTATTCCCCTAGGCCACCCTCCAGCCACCCAGCCATTCTGCTCTCTTCCCTGTCCCCCCTCCGCCACCCTGCATTTCTGCTGTATCCCCTGCCCCCCCTCAAGCCATGCAGCAATTGTGCTCTCTCTCCCCTATGCCCCCCCTCCATACTGCCAGCAATTGTGCTCTCTCCCCTGCCCCCCTCCAGGCACCCAGCGATTCTGCTGTGTCCCCTGCCCTCCCTCCAGCCACCCAGCGATATGTTCCTCATACCTTTATCAAAGCACCTGCAATGCTGTGAAGCTCTGAAGCTAACGGCTTGACTGAAGGTTTCGTAACGGTGTAGACATGCGGTCTGTTGACTCCTGGCGTCTGATTACCTGCCCTCGACGTCATGACGTTTTGACACGAGGGCGTCGATGTCATGACGTTTTGATGTGAGGGCGGGGCAGAGACAGATGGGAGAGACCGGAAGGCTTCACCGTTACGAACCATTCACTCAAGCCGGAAGCTTCAGAGCTTCAGAATGTTGGAGGTGCTTTTTATTATAGTAGATATGCACCCATTTCTAACTTATTGCCTTTTTCAAGTTTCTGGAAGAGTTGATATTGGAGGATTTAGGGATGTTAACCATTTGGGGAAGGGGCAGATTAATTTGTTTTTCGATCCTGGGATAGATCTCGAATACATGACCCTAGAGTCAAACAAATATTAAAAGGCTTTCAGGCTTATTTTCGAAAGAGAAGGGCGCCCATATTTCGACACAAATCGGAAGATGGGCGTCCTTCTCACAGGGTCACCCAAATCGGCATAATCGAAAGCCGATTTTGGGCGTCCTCAACTGCTTTCCATTGCAGGGACAACCAAAGTTCACGGGGGCATGTCAGAAGCATAGCGAAGGCGGGACTGGGGCGTGCTTAACACATGGGCGTCCTCGGCTGATAATGGAAAAAAGAAGGGCGTCCCTGACGAACACTTGGACGACTTTACTTGGTCCTTTTTTTTTTAAGACCAAGCCACAAAAATGTGCCCTAAATGACCAGATGACCACCGGAGGGAATTGGGGATGACCTCTCCTTACTCCACCAGTGGTCACTAACCCCCTCCCACCCTAAAAAAAATTGTTTAAATATTTTCCCAGCCTCTATGCCAGCCTCAAATATCATACCCAGCTCCATGACAGCTGTATTCAGGTCCCTGGAGCAGTTTTAGTGGGTACTGCAGTGCACTTCAGGCAGGCAGACCCAGGCCCATCCCCCCCCCCACCTGTTACACTTGTGGTGGTAAATGTGAGCCCTCCAAAACCTACCACAAACCCACTGTACCCACATCTAGGTGCCCCCTTCATCTCTAAGGGCTACGGTAGTGGTGTACAGTTGTGGGGAGTGGGTTTTTGTTTTTGGGGGGGGGGGGGGTTGGGTGGCTCAGCACACAAGGTAAGGAAGCTATGCACCTGGGAGCTTTTTCTGAAGTCCACTGCAGGGCCCCCTAAGGTGTCCTGGCATGTGAGGGGAACTAGTGCACTACGAATGCTGGCTCCTCCCACAACCAAATGGCTTGGATTTAGTTGTTTCTGAGATGGGCGTCCTCGGTTTCCATTATCTCCGCAAACCGAGGACGACCATCTCTAAGGACGACCATCTCTAAGGTCGACCTAAATGTTGAGATTTGGGCGTCCCCGACCGTATTATCGAAACGAAAGATGGATGCCCATCTTGTTTCGATAATACGGGTTTCCCCACCCCTTTGTGGGGACGTCCTGCGAGGACGTCCTCAGGAAAACTTGGGCGCCCCGTTCGATTATGCCCCTCTTTATTAGCAAAGTGGGTCTTATTGACACATGAAGAATTGAACACCTGCAAGATAAGGAGTTTATTTTTTATTTGTTGACCCACAATACACAATCCTGTATAGATTATTTGTAATCTCTAAAAATATGTTAATGCAGTCTATTTGAACATTGTAGCTACTACATTACCAGATCATGAGCAATATAAAAGGATCTGAAATGTGATAGAGATTTGTAGTCAGATTGGCAGTGGCGGTTTAATACTGGGTTGCTGGTAAATGAAGGGTTTTGTAGAATAATGAATAAAGAGATAGAATATTATTTTCAGGAAAACAATCCCATAGATACTCCATGGGATACCTTTAAGGCTGTAATACTAGGGATTATTATTTCTTATACTATTAGACGGAGAAGCATCCTCTGGATGATGAAATAAAGGCCTTGGAACAGGTGCATCCTCGAGGCAAGAGTCCAAATGTTGTTACACATACAAAAGTTGAGATTTCAATATAACATGATACTAGGGTAGTGGACCCAACACATGTTATTTCAAATGGTGGTGGGATATTATGGAGAGTCAAATCGGGTGGGACATATGTTAGTGCAATCTTTGCAGGCGAGAAAAACACGTCAGATAATATATACTATTGTGGGCAAGTATAATCAGGTTTGCATGAATAATAAGAATGTTATGGATTGTTTTATTACCTAATATAAGGAAGTATATGCTTGCCCTCATATTCTATAAATATTGCCCAAATTTGAGCATGGATCCCAGATCCTAATGCAAACTAATTAGTTAACAAGCTGTTAACCAGACTTTCTCCAAACAATTGCTGTGAAGGAGCTCCGAAGCCCCTGCGATATGGGGAAAAGGAGAGGCAAGGTGCGGGCTACTCCCTCTACCCCCACCGGGACCTACCTTTTGCAGCAACCGACTTTGGAGCAGTTTGGGATAATGACTGGTCCCAGGCATGCCTCCTCCCCTGCTATCGGTGCCAACGCTCCTGAGTTGGCCAGCAGTGAAGACAGTGTTTCTCTGAGCCCCGTCCAGCGTGGGGCTCCCCCACAGCCAAGAAGGGCAGAAGCAGAGGCAGGTCCTGCAACTTGGACTCCAGATGGGGATATGAATGTGCAGGGAGGGAACCTGCCCACGCCGACAGAAACGCTGACGACTGGTTTGGCTGAAGAATGAATGGTCTCACAAACTATACCTTCACAGATTGTGAGTACGCTGAACCAAATTCTAAGCGCTCCCCTTCCTGCTTCTTCGTTTGGTTCCTTGGTTAAACCTGCCGTAGTGACAATGGAGTCACTCTGGGATTTGACTTTTACATTGCATTCCTCCTTGCAGCAAATAACAGTTAAAAATACTGCTGAAATTGTCTGAAGCAGTCCTTTTGCAGGCACAGACAACTGCCCAAGAAACCTCTGAGGTAAAACAATTAGGGGAAAAAGTACAAACATTGGAAACTTTGGGACAAGTCTCAATTAGGGATAGAAATTTTACCTTACGTCGTTTAGAATACCTGGAGAATCAATCTAGAAAACTTAATTTGAGACTAACTAATTTTCTTAGATTTCCCCTAATATCACCCAATTGATATGGTAAAGAAATATTTGGTTGAAATATTAGGGATGTCAAGTGACTCACTGCCTCCTATAGTTTGGGCACAATATTTACAAAGTAATACAAAATTGGATGTTGGAACTTTTCAACCACAAATAGGAGATGGTATGAATCTTACATCATTCTTAGAATCCTCATTGGAAGTTATCACTCAGAGAACTACTGTGATGGTCTCTTTTGCCCCGGAGATGGACCGAGATGCTGTCCTGAAACTTTCCTTTAGATATTTGGACTCTATGTTCTTAGGATCTAAAATAAGAATTTGGGAGTCCATTCCATAGTTGTGCGCTTATGTAGGAGAAGCTGGATGCGTAAGTTGTTTTGTATTTAAGTCCTTTGCAATTTGGGTAATGTAGGTTTAGGTATGATTGTGATGATCCGATTCTGTTTCTGATTGGTAGATCTATAAGGTCTATCATGTAACCTGGGACTACGCCATAGATACTTTTGTGGACCAGAGTGCAGATTTTGAAGATGATCCGTTCTTTGATCGGGAGCCAGTGTATGTGCATCTCAAAAGGGGGTATGGCCATTGGAGGGGCATGGTTAGGTCAAGAGCACTCCCAAAATTTGGATGTTATAGAAAAGGGTCATTTATGCGCAAGACTTTTTTTGTGCCGATACGCACCGGTATGGTGTACCAGCACCTTCCCTCCACCCACCCCGGCGAGTCCTGCACCCTTTCTCTCACTCCCCTACTTACTACTACGTCGAACTCAGCAACGCAAACGGTGTAGGCAGCGATTGAGAGAGGCTGGCAGCGTCGGAGCTTCCCTCTGTGAGTCCCACCTACGTTGTTTCAACTTCCTGTTTCCGCATAGGCGGGACTCGCAGAGGGAAGCTCCGATGCTGCCAGCCTCTCTCAATTGCTGCACCGTTCACACTGCTGAGTCCGATGCTGGCAGCCTTGCTATCACTTCGCTGGCAGGCAATGGAGAAGGAGGACAGGCTGGGTGGAGGATGGACTGGGAGAAGAAGAATCACTGGGCATGGGAGAGGGGAGAGCAGGGGAGAGAGGAGAATCACTGGACATCAGGGGAGGGGAGGGCAGGGAAGATAGAATTGCTGGACATCGATGGGATGGGATGGGAGGGGAGGGCAGAGAAGAGATAATTGCTGGACATCGATGGGAGGGTAGGGCAGTGATGAGAGAATTGCTGGACATAGAAGGGAGAGAGGAGAATCGCTGGACATGGATTGGAGGGGAGGGCAGGGAAGAGAGAATTGCTGGACATTGATGGGAGGGGAGGGCAGGGAAGAAAGAATTGCTGGACACGGATGGCAGGGAGGGCAGGGGGCAGCGAAGAATCGCTGGACATGGATGGCAGGGAAGGACAGGGGAAGAGAAGAATCACTGGACATGGATGGGAGGAGAGGTCAGGGAAGAGAGATTCGCTGGACATGGATGGAAGGTGAGGGCAGGGGAGAGGAGAATCATTGGACATGGATGAGAGGGGAGGGAAGGAGAGAGAGGAGAATCGCTGGACATGGATGGCAGGGGAGGACAGGGGACAGAGGAGAATCGCTGGACATGGGAGGGAAGGGCAGGGCAGAGAGGAGACATGCTGAGCATGGATGGAGGGGAGAGAAGAGAGGAAGGAGATGCACATGGATGGGAGGGCAGGGAAGAGAGGAGAAATGCTGTAAATGGATGGAGAGGAGAGCAGGAGATAGAGAATTGCTGGGCATGGATGGATGGAGGGTTTGGCGGGGAGAGAGGATAAATGCTGGACATGGATGGAGGGGAGGAGAGAGAAGTGCTGGACATGGATTGAGGGGAGGAAATTAAAAAAGAAGAAGATGCACATGGATGGAGATGAGGGAAATGGAAGAGAGGAGAAAAACTGCACATGGATGGAGAAAATAGACAAAAGCTGGATCCACGTTATACCTCCTCCAGTCAATTCGACGGAGGAGGACCCAGCTTTTACTTATGGGTGTATGGCAAGAAATGAAGACGAAAGGAGGAAAGTAAAGAAATAAATGGAAAGGAAGCCCTGAAAACGGAGTTAAGGGAACAGTTAGAGAGCAGTAGAATCAGAGACTAGGACCAATATGGAGAGAAAATCAAAGTCACCAGACAACAAAGGTAGAAAAAAATCATTTTATTTTCATTTTAGTGTTTGGAATATGTCCAATTTGAGAATTTACATCTGCTGTCTTATTTTGCACTGGGTATACTGGAGGTGTAACAGCTTACAGAAATTTATAATGAAAAAAATCACGTTATTTTTTCTCCTATATTAGTATAATATAGTGCAAAGAAAAGCTACGAGAATGGTATGGGATTTGCGTTACAAGACGAATGAGGAGAGACTTGCGGACCTGAACATGTACACTCTGGAGGAAAGGAGAAACAGGGGTGATATGATACAGACGTTCAAATATTTGAAAGGTATTAATCTGCAAACGAACCTTTTCCGGAGATGCGAAGGCAGTAGAACAAGAGGACATGAAATGAGATTGAAGGGGGCAGACTCAAGAAAAATATCAGGAAGTATTTTTTCACGGAGAGAGTAGTGGATGCTTGGAATGCCCTCCCGCGGGAGGTGGTGGAAATGAAAACGGTAACAGTAAGGGAAACATGCGTGGGATAAACATAAAGGAATCCTGCTCAGAAGGAATGGATCCTAAGGAGCTTAGACGAGATTGGGTGGCAAAGCCGGTGGCGGGAGACGGAGATGGTGCTGGGCAGACTTATAAGGTCTGTGCCACAGCCGATGGTGGGAGGCGGGACTGGTGGTTTGGAGGCGGGGATAGTGCTGGGCAGACTTATACGGTCTGTGCCAGAACCGGTGGTGGGAGGCGGGGCTGGTGGTTGGGAGGCGGGGATAGTGCTGGGCAGACTTATACGGTCTGTGCCCGGAAAAGGACAGGTACAAATCAAGGTAAGGTATACACAAAAAGTAGCACATGTGAGTTTATCTTGTTGGGCAGACTGGATGGACCGCGCAGGTCTTTTTCTGCCGTCATCTACTATGTTACTATGTTTATATGTGCCATGGCTGGTATAAGGGGTGTAGCCAATGTGGGTGTGCTATCATAGGGGTGGAGCCATATATGGTGACCCCACCCATAATGAGTACCGGCATCTTTTTTACTACAAAAAAAGCATTGTTTATGCGCCTAACTTCCATGAGATACAAACCAGCATTTATGCCAGATTTCAGCAGGTGTAAGTCCTTGCACCCAAAGCTGGGCACAGAAATCAACGCTAAGCATTGTTTTATAAAGGACACTCAAACTGGACCAACCTTTTTTGAATAACACTGATTCATCCCAGTGCCTAATGTCAGGCACCATTTACTGAATCTGGCCCATGGAAGGGCATTTCTGATAGAATATCCAAGTCAGAAATGGGATGTTTATGGAAGCACAACCTCAAAAAACGGCCATCTCGCACATATTTACAAGCAGGAAAAACATTAAAACATCCCTATTCTAGAGAATGTCCAAAAGAACAGTCCATTTTACAAACTGACATGACCAAAATATGAACACCAAAAACAAACCCAAAATGGACAATTTTATGGCAGAAATGTATCCAAATCACCAGACATCCATGCAGATTAGGGGCACAGCCTAGTGGTCACTAGGCGGGCGGCTAAATGGCAGATGACGTTTAATGTGAGCAAGTGCAAGGTGATGCATGTGGGAAAAAAGAACCTGAATTATAGCTACGTCATGCAAGGTTCCATGTTAGGAGTTACGGACCAAGAAAGGGATCTGGGTGTTGGCGTCAATAACACACTGAAACCTTCTGCTCAGTGTGCTGCTGCAGCTAGGAAAGCGAATAGAATGTTGGGTATTATTAGGAAAGGTATGGAAAACAGGTGTGAGGATGTTATAATGCCGTTGTATCGCTCCATGGTGCGACCGCACCTTGAGTATTGTGTTCAATTCTGGTCGCCGCATCTCAAGAAAGATATAGTAGAATTGGAAAAGGTGCAGCGAAGGGCGACTAAAATGATAGCGGGGATGGGACGACTTCCCTATGAAGAAAGACTAAGGAGGCTAGGGCTATTCAGCTTGGAGAAGAGACGGCTGAGGGGAGACATGATAGAGGTATATAAAATAATGAGTGGAGTGGAACAGGTGGATGTGAAGCGTCTGTTCACGCTTTCCAAAAATACTAGGACTAGGGGGCATGCGATTAAACTACAGTGTAGTACATTTAAAACAAATCGGAGAAAATTTTCTTCAGCCAACGTGTAATTAAACTCTGGAATTCATTGCCGGAGAATGTGGTGAAGGCGGTTAGCTTAGCAGAGTTTAAAAAGGGGTTGGACGGTTTCCTAAAGGACAAGTCCATAAACCGCTACTAAACGGACTTGGAAAAATCCAAAATTCCAGGAATAACATGTATAGAATGTTTGTACATTTGGGAAGCTTGCCAGGTGCCCTTGGCCTGGATTGGCCGCTGTTGTGGACAAGATGCTGGGCTCGATGGATCCTTGGTCTTTTCCCAGTATGGCATTACTTATGTACTTATGCAATGGACTTTGACCCAAGGGACCCAGGGTCAAATCCTTCTGTAGCTCCTGTGTTTTATAAGAATGAGCCCTCCAGAAAAAGGAAAAATCAACATTACCTGACTGTAGATCACGACAACAGCTTATAAACCTACAGGTCTGTCATATTTGAAGGTATAGTAGGTATTTCCTAGTTACTGTTGGCCACATTATTATAGAAAAAAAATTACAGTGGGTTTTGGACCTGAGTCCCTTGGTTTAAGGTCCACTGCGCAGACCACTAGGCTACTCCTAATACTTACTTGCTTGCTGTACTGTAAGAGAATGTCCATAATACCTGAGGCTGTCATAGAGCCTGGTATTCCTTTCCTGTTTCAGTAACCACTAGGAAATCATGAAGGGGGTGATGCCTTAATCCCTCCAGTGGTCAGCTGGTCATCCAGAGTATATTTTTATAACCTAGACATGATTGAAACAGGTCTAAGGCAAGACGTCCTTCTTTTTTGCCTTGGATGTTTCTCACATTTTAAAAATCACTGCTGAATGCCCTGATTTGGGGCCCTTCCTAGTCCTGCCCGATACATACCCACACCACTCTCACTTGAAATTTGGATGAACAGCAGTGTCAAACGTCCATTTTGTACTTTTGAAAATGGTGATTTGGATCTGCTTCGAAAATAAACCCCTTAGTGTACTCTAGTGCCAAGTGTCTATTTCCAAGAGTTTTTAGAGGAGCAGCCTAATGGTTAGTGCAGCAGCCTGAGAACCTGTGGAACTGGATTTGATTCCCACTGCAGCTTCTTGTGACTTTGGGCAAGTCACTTAACCCTCCACTGCCCAAGGTACAAAATAAGTACCTGTATATGATATGTAAACTGGTTTGATTGTAACCACACAAAGGCAGTATATCAAATCCCATCCCCTTTCCAAGAGGAGCAGAGATCTTGATATGCCAATCACAGAACAGGAAATCTTGGCTACAATTGTTACTGCAGCTTAAATCTCCAGGCCTGGATGGGTTTCCAATTGAATTTTGTAGAATGTTTAGTGCTCAATTACTGCCTAGATTGCGATATTTCTTTTTGTTAATAGAGCTGTAGCAGAGATTAGAAGGTTCCATTGCTGAAGTCACTATAGTAGTGCATAGAAAATCAAGAAGAGATCACTGTTATGATACAGACCAATTTTATTATAGAATGTAGATGATAACATTTATTTATTTACTAGTGTGAAAGGCCCATTTCAGAGAGCAATGAAACGGGCGCTAGCACCGGTTCCCCCCCCCCCCCCCCGATATCAGCCGTGTTTCCCCCCCCCCCTCACCAAGTCGCCGCCGTTGCTCCCCCCTCTCCGTACATCCAGCAACTCTCTCCATCCATAGAGGCGGCAGCAGGTCCGATGTGTGGCCGAAGCAGCAGTAGCGGCGGTACAAAAACAACATCAACTGTTTGTACGAAGCAGGCGAGGCACCGCAGGAGGCCATCAGGACTGGCAGTTGGTTGTGCAGCCCGTTCTCGCCCCTTGACATCACTGCCCCTGGAGAAGGACCCCATAGGAGTGACGTGAAAGGTGAGAGGAGCGGCTGCAGAGCCAACAGGCAATCCTGATGGGCTGCCAGCGGTGCCGCGCCTGCTTCGTGTAAACAGTTGATTTTTTTTTTGTTGGTCCGGTACTGCTGCTTCGGGCAGAGATCGGAGCGGCACGGCAGGACTGTTGGGTGGGTGTGTGGGCGGGACTATAGGGAAAGTTGCTGGGCGGAGGGAGAGGAGGGAGCGGCTGCGACTTGGGAGAGGGAGTGTAGGGGGGACTGTCATCTCTGGAGCCGCTCCTAGGGGGTTTGTTGATGTGGCAGGGGGAGGGGCTTGTGTGATGCTGTGAGGGGGGTATGGGGTCGTGTGATGGGGTGAAAGGGGGTAGGGGCTTGGCTTCGGGGTGTTTTGTTTGGGGGGGGGCAGTGAGGGTTGGTTTGTAGGCTGAGGGAGGAGTAGGGAAACATGCCCATGTAGTGTGGATGTGGTTGTGATTTGTTATTTTCCCCATGAGTGTCAGTGCTCTGCCTTCGGAACACTGGATATCTACACCACCATGCAAACCGGAAGTGAGGCTTCATTAGAACGTTGGTGGTGCCTTTTATATATATAGATTGTATTTTTAAGAAATTACCCAAGGCGGTGTACCGCAAGAATAAGTCAAAAATATGTAATAGACAATTACTGCAGTAAAAATATTCAAATAACAGTGCAGAGTATGGCATAGTATGCTGCGTACAATATCAATACAATAAGCAATAAAACATCTTAATAGACAGCATAGGGAATAAGTGAAAGTGGAACACATAAACAGATAAGATAGAGTATGAGGAGTTAGAAAATTAGAACATAAGGAAACAAATTTAAAGTTGCACATAGAGTAAGAAAGGTGCATGACTATAATCTCAGCTTGGCTAGGAGTGGATCAGCAAGTTCTGCTACTGTATGTGCAGGTCGGTGCAAGTCCTTGTGTGTGTGTGACTAGCAAGTCAGTTGCATCTTCCTTGGGAGAAGATCCAAGCATTCACCTGCTTCCTGAAGTACAGATGGTATTGCATCAAATGAAGATTTTCAGGGAGTACATTCCAAAGTGTGGGTGCTACTCCAGAGAATACTCACTGACAGGTGTTACATTATGTGATGTCTTTTAGAGAGGGAGTGGTTAGGATACTCCTTTGAAGCACATTTGGAACCTTGGAAGTGTGTAGAGAGAGATCCTGTTCTTCAGGTACTCTGACCCATTTTCTTTGAGTGCCTTGACAATCAGACAGAGTTTTAAACTTAGCCCTGTATTCTACTGATAGCCAGTGAAATATTTTCAGAAATGGTGTGATATGGTTCACTTCACTTAGTACCTTCTATCAGTCTTGCTGCAGCATTCTGAATCAACTGGAGCTGGTGCAACCCCTTTTTTAATTTAGATCAGTGTAGAGTGCATTACAGTAATCCAATCTTTGTGTAATCATGGAGTAATCCACTGTGACAAGATTTGCCTTTTCAATGTACAGAGAGAAGCAGCTTATTTGTCGCAAATGATAAAAGAAAATCTTGAAGGTTTCTTGGATTTGGGGTATCAGTTAAATGTTGAATCTATCTGTACCCCAAGGCTTCTCACTTGTGATTTAAGGAGAAGTCCGTATTTCCCAAAAGAGAGCTTGATAACAGGTATGTGCCCACTTCTGTTAAGGAGCCTCAACAGCTCAGTTTTACTTGTGTTCAGGCAAAGTTTGTTGTTTTTATTCCATTCTTGAATTGCTGTTAAACAGATAAATTATTCAGGGCTATAGGTAAGTCTGGCTCAATGGGTATGAGTAGTTGCACGTCATCCATATAGATGTAGAATTGAGTGTCCATCAACCATATCAACTCAGCTAGTGGCTTGATGTAGATATTGAACAGAACAAGTGATAGTACTGATCATTTTGGTGCCGCACAGGTCAGCACCCATGGTGGCAATGAGGTGCTGCTGAACAGTATGGGCTGTTGCCTGACTAGTAGATAGAATTTGAACCAAGCAAGTACTGTGTCACTGATACCTATTTCTGGTAGTCATGCTAGCATGATATTGTGGTCCACAGTGTCAAAAACTGCTGAGAAATCCAGCATTACTAACTCTGAGGCAAATCCTCTGTCTCAATTTCTGTGATCATCTAATGGGGAAATGAGGACCATTTCCATTCCATAACTGGGTCTGAATCTGGCGTCAAATTGATCTAGCTGGATTCTCTCTTCCAGTTAATCATTTCAGTTCAAGGCCCCAACTTTGGAATAAAGTACCAGTTCACCTGCATTTTTTAACTTCCCTATCCAAATTCAAACCTGATTTGAAAACCTTCTTATTCCAAGATGCTTATGAGTAGACCACACCCATTCCACGTGCTGTAGACTTGGTTGATCCCTCCCCCTCCTCTTATGTCTCCCCTTCCCAACTTCTCCATTATTGTTGTATTTCCTCACCTTATCCTCACGGCTTTATTGTCAACACACTCCCTTCATGTCCTCACTATTTTATTGTAAGCCACTCAGATATTATATGATAGGCGGGGTATAAGCCCCTTATAAACTTGAAAGATGAAACTTGAATCATTGACTGAATGTAGAAGTTTTGCATGTTTTCCTAGAAATGGAATGTTAGATAGTGGCTGATTATCAATTGTATGCAAAGGTCTTGGCACTACTTCAATCTAAAATCTTACACAACCTTGTTGGACCAGTTCAAAGGGATTTATTTTTAGGGAGAGATTCTCTTCTGACAACACTAAGTTGTTCTGTGATTTGATGCAAGTTGCCCAGATGCAAGATGTCTAATTAGTACTTGTACTAGACGATGAAAAGCCTTTTGGTACTATAGACTTGAGGTATCTACTCCAAATTCTCACATGGAGTGCTTTGGAGGATATTTTATGCAGAGACTCAGATTACAGTATTCTCAGCCAACAGCCCATATACTGGTGAATATGTAGCTATTAAAGTCTTTCCAATTATAAAAATGTAAAATCCAAGGTTTCACTTATCATCATTAATTTTTGATCTGGGATGAAAACTCTCAGTATGAAAATAATAAATGATTTAAAGCGCAGGGTATTAGATATCAAGAAGTGCAGAATAAAATAGCTGCATAAGCAGATTTTCTTATTTTATTCTTACAGCTGGCAGATATCCCTCTATTATTGTGTATACTTAGAGGGGTATTTTCAATATGACATCTAAATCAGATTTTGGACGTTATGCTGAAAACATTCAAAAATCAAGTGGTGAACATTGCAATTTGTAAACCAGAAAACATCAATCTTTTTGTTTCAAAAATGTTCATGTCATGGACGTTATGTGCTGATTGTGTTTTTCTTTTGTGACCATTTTAAAAAAAATTGATAAAAATGTACATAAACAAGCCATTGGGACGTATGGAGGGGGGCAGCATTTTTAATAGACTGGCCACACAGACATCCCAGCAGAGCAGTGGGCACACTAGAGGATGCTGCAGTGGACTTCACATTCAAAGTCCCAGGTGTACATCTCATGTTTACCCCCTTATATTGTATGGAGAGCCCTCCAAAACCTAATAAAAATCTACTGTACCAAACTGTACACCACTACGATAGCCCTTATATCTGCAGATGTCATCTATATGTAGGTACAGTAGGTTTTTTGTGGGCTCACACTTTCCATCACATATGTACCAGTGGGATATGGGCCTGGGTCCCCTTCTCTATAGTGCACTGCACTGACCACTAGGCTACTCCAGGGACCTGCTTGCTTCTCTAATAGGACTGGCCATAACATCTGAATCTGTCATAGAGGTTGGTATTTACTGACCACTGGGGGAGTAAGGGAGGGTCATGACTTAATCACTCCAGTGCAGTGGCGTTCCGTGGTTGCCTGACACCCAGGGGGGATCGCCACTGTGCACCCCCCCTGGGTGCAGGGCAACACAGTGCACCCCCCCATCTTCCAAGTTCCGGCGCCGCCTCCCCCTCATGCAGTCCCCACCTGCCAACCAGGTTCCAGCTCCGTCCACCCCAGCGTGGCGCCTCGCATCTGCAGCTCTGTTGTAAAAAGAAGAAAATCGCCTCCTCGTCGGCCCTTCCCTCACTGTGTCCCGCCCTCGAGGAAATAGGAAGTTATGTCAGCGGGCGGGACATAGTGAGGGAAGGGCCAACGAGGAGGCGATTTTCTTCCTTTTACAGCAGCGCTGCAGATGCGAGGCGCCACGCTGGGGTGGATGGAGCTGGAACCTGGTTGGCAGGTGGGGACTGCGTCGGGGGGGAGGCGGTTCCATGCCAAGGGGGGTGTGGATGGACGGAGCGGAGCACCCCCCCCCCACCTGTTGACACCCGGGGCGGACTGCCCCCCCACCCCGCCCTTGCTATGCCACTGCTCCAGTGGTCATTTACAGCACCTTTTTGTGATTGAACCAGGTTAGGACCAAAACATCCAACTTTTAGCCCTGGACATTTTTGCTTTGTTCCATTATGGCATCAATAGAAATTAAACAAAATAAAACATGGAAAAGAAAATAAGATGCTAAATAGATACTTTTGTTCTGTTTTCACAGAGGAAAATCCTGGAGAATGGACTGGAAATAATACAATTGAGAATGAAGTGGATAGAGCACCGTTCACGGAAGAAAGTGTGTATCAACAACTTGAAAAGATAAAGGTGGACAAAGCCATGGGACCGGACGGGATCCACCCCAGGATATTGAGGGAGCTCAGAGAGGTTTTGGCGGGTCTTCTTAAAGATTTGTTTAATATATCCTTGCAGACGGGAAAGGTTCCGAGGGATTGGAGAACGGCGGAGGTGGTCCCTCTTCACAAAAGTGGTGATAGGGAAGAAGCTGGAAACTACAGGCCGGTAAGCCTCACTTCGGTTATTGGAAAAGTAATGGAAGCGATGCTGAAGGAAAGGATAGTGAATTTCCTGGAAGCCAATAAGTTGCAAGATCCGAGACAACATGGTTTTACCAAAGGGAAATCGTGCCAAACGAATCTCATTGAGTTCTTTGATTGGGTGACAGGAGAATTGAATCAGGGACGAGCTATGGACGTAATCTACTTAGATTTCAGCAAAGCTTTTGACACGGTTCCCCACAGGAGGCTCTTAAATAAACTGGATGGGCTGAAGATAGGACCTGAAGTGGTGAACTGGATTAGGAACTGGTTGACGGACAGACGCCAGAGGGTGGTGGTGAATGGAATTCGCTCGGAGGAGGGAAAGGTGAGCAGTGGAGTGCCTCAGGGATCGGTGCTGGGGCCGATTCTGTTCAATATATTTGTGAGTGACATTGCCGAAGGGTTAGAAGGTAAAGTTTGCCTATTTGCGGATGATACTAAGATCTGTAACAGAGTGGACACCCGGGAGGGAGTGGAAAACATGAAAAAGGATCTGAAGAAGCTAGAAGAATGGTCTAAGGTTTGGCAATTAAAATTCAATGTATCCACTAAAATTCAATGCCAAGAAATGCAAAGTGATGCACTTAGGGATTAGAAATCCACGGGAGACGTATGTGTTAGGCAGGGAGAGTCTGATAGGTACGGGCGGAGAGAAGGATCTTGGGGTGATAGTATCTGAGGATTTGAAGGCGACGAAACAGTGTGACAAGGCGGTGGCCGTAGCTAGAAGGTTGTTAGGCTGTATAGAGAGAGGTGTGACCAGCAGAAGAAAGGGGGTGTTGATGCCCCTATATAAGTCGTTGGTGAGGCCCCACCTGGAGTATTGTGTTCAGTTTTGGAGGCCGTATCTTGTTAAGGATGTAAAAAGAATTGAAGCGGTGCAAAGAAAAGCTACGAGAATGGTATGGGATTTGTGTTACAAGACGTATGAGGACAGACTTGCTAAACTGAACATGTATACTCTGGAGGAAAGGAGAAACAGGGGTGATATGATACAGACGTTCAAATATTTGAAAGATATTAATCCGCAAATGAACCTTTTCCGGAGATGGGAAGGTGGTAGAACGAGAGGACATGAAATGAGATTGAAGGGGGGCAGACTCAAGAAAAATGTCAGGAAGTATTTTTTCATGGAGAGAGTAGTGGATGCTTGGAATGCCCTCCCGCGGGAGGTGGTGGAAATGAAAACGGTAACGGAATTCAAACATGCGTGGGATAAGCATAAAGGAATCCTGTGCCGAAGGAATGGATCCTCAGGAGCTTAGTCAAGATCGGGAGGCGGGGCTGGTGGTTGGGAGGTGGGGATAGTGCTGGGCAGACTTATACGGTCTGTGCCAGAGCCGGTGGTGGGCAGCGGGACTGGTGGTTGGGAGGTGAGGATAGTGCAGACTTATATGGTCTGTGCCAGAGCCGGTGGTTGGGAGGCGGGGATAGTGCTGGGCAGACTTGTATGGTCTATGCCAGAGCCAGTGGTTGGAAGGCAGGGCTGGTGGTTGGGAGGTGAGGATAGTGCAGACTTATATGGTCTGTGCCAGAGCCGGTGGTTGGGAGGCGGGGATAGTGCTGGGCAGACTTATACAGTCTGTGCCCTGAAAAGCACAGGTACAAATCAAAGTAGGGTATACACAAAAAGCAGCAAATATGAGTTATCTTGTTGGGCAGACTGGATGGACCATGCAGGTCTTTTTCTGCCGTCATCTACTATGTTACTATGATACCTTTTTTATTGGACATAACTTAATACATTTCTTGATTAGCTTTCGAAGGTTGCCCTTCTTCGTCAGATCGGAAATAAGCAAATGTGCTAGCTGACAGTGTATATAAGTGAAAACATTCAAGCATTACTATGACAGTCTGACAGGGTGGGAGGATGGGGGTGGGTAGGAGGTATGCATGGGGACATCAAAGCATATTATTGATATTCTAACAGGATGGGTGTGCATAGGTGAGGGGTGGGGTGATCAACAGAGACATATAGCTTTATGGTTTATAATGGGCTAGGAACAGCATTTTTTATAACCCGTGGAGGAGCATAATCGAACGCGAACGCCCATCTCCATGGGCGTCTATCTCCGAGAACAGGTACGTGAAGGGGCGGGACAGACCGTATTTTCAAAAAAATGGGCGTCCATCTTTTTTTTCAATAATACGGTTTGTGCCGGGCAAATGCATCGGATTTGTGCAGATTTGAGCTGGGCTGTTTCGTTTTTCAGCGATAATGGAAACCAAAGGCGCCCAGCAGGCCCGTGCCAAGGGTCTATGCCGCCCCCCCCGCAGACGAACTGTTGGCGCCCCCCCCCCCCCGCAGAAGAACAGTTGGCGCGCGCGCGCCCCTCTCCCCCCCCCTCCCCCGTGAAGATGATCGCTGCGCGCCCTGGGGGCCTTTAAATCTTTTACTTGCAGTCGCAGCAGCGTCTGTGAAAGCGGAGCGCTGCCGACATCTCCCTTCCCTTCGCGCTCTTGGTTCCCTCAGTGTCCGCCTACTTCTGACTTCAAAAGAAGGCGGGACACTGAGGGAACCAACCAGTGCAAGGGAAGGGAGACGTCGGCAGCGCTCTGTTTTCACAGACGCTGCTGCGACTGCAAGTAAAAGATTTAAAGGCCTCGGCGGCGCGGGGCGAGGGTAAGCACTGCGGCGGCGCCCTCCAGAGGTGGGCGCCCTCCTGCGGTGCTTACCCCGCTTACCGCATCGGCACGGCCCTGGCGCCCAGCTCAAAAACGAACAAATCCAAGACATTGGGTCATGGGAGAGGCCAGGATTCGTAGTGCACTGGTCCCCCTCACATGCCAGGAAACCAACCGTGCACCCTAGGGGGCACTTGTAACAATTAAAAAAAAAAGTAAAATACCTTCCAAGTCCATAGCTCCCTTCCCTTGGGTGCTGAGCCCCCCAAATCCCCCCAAAACCCACTGCCCACAACTCTACACCATTACCATAGCACTTATGGCTGAAGGGGGGCACCTAGATGTGGGTACAGTTGGTTTTGGGGGCGGTTTGGAGGGCTCCCATTTACCACCACAAGTGTAACAGGTGGGGGGGATGGGCCTGGGTCCACCTGGCTGACGTCCACTGCACCCACTAACAACTGCTCCGTTTCCGCGACAGATTGCAGTTGAAGACGCCCAAAATTGGCTTTCGGTTATACGTATTTGGGCGCCCACGGGAGAAATACGCCCATCTCCCGATTTGGGTCAAAATATGGGCGTCTTTCTCTTTCGAAAATAAGAATGATAATAATGTATTTTTAACATACCTATGCATGGTGGTATAATTATTTTAACATTTCATTTGATAGCGATTTATTTATAATCTTTAAAATCTCACTGTACCGCGGGAACTGCTAATTAGACCACAGGAGCATTTTAAGTAACACTATCGTGTACTATAGCAACATTCTGAGTAGCACGATTATTTCTCCTTTCAACATTGCAGCCTCAAAGATTAAAGATGCTTCATGCTCTAACTTCAGTTCTCCTAACAATAAGTCCTTACCGGCATCATCTTGAGAGACGTGTAATTCAAACATACCAATACATTGTTGTATTGCAATTATTTTAGTGCTTTTTTCACACAGTTTTTAAATACGTATATTGGTTTTCCTTTTAAATCATTGCAGATGTATGTTTTTGGCGCCAACATCTTTTATTCTATTCACATTACATCTTATTTTATGTTATTATTATTATTTTCAGTTTCAGTTTTTTTAATCTCTTGAAGGAATAAGTTCCATTGCTGCACACTCTATCCATGGTGAGTTGGACCAATCAAATGATACTCATTAAACCATACAATTCCTTCCTTTTTAAATCAGATCTCAGATGTTCTACTCACACAGTCTGTAAGACACAAATAATTAATTCATACTTATGATTAACTGATGTATGTTCATATGGCATGCTATATATTACACACATGTTTACTTCATCATTTTACACATTTTTCAAGATATTTACAGTTGTAACTCAATATGCCTTTTTTATAAGCTGATGTATATTCACATGGTATGCCTATTGCAGTTTACATGTATGTTCATTTTACTTATGTATATTTTACCAATATTAATATTTACTTTGGGTATCATTAATGCTTTTATTTAATATTTACTTTTTATGTTATATTCATATTGCTATTTATGTTTGATGCAGACCCCTGATGTAGGCACTGTGCGCCGAAACACAGCCCGTGTCGGGTCATCATTAGAAGATTGTTCTAATGATGACCCGACACGGGCCATGTTTCGACGCACAGTGCCTACATCAAATGTTTCTCAAGTTCAACCATTAAAGGAATTGTGTCCCGATTTTGAAGGCTCTTGGTACTTCTTTTTTTTTTTTTTTTAAATCAAATCTTAGACATTATCCTTTTCAAATTAATTATAGTGGCTTTAATTATTTGGGGGTATGGTTTACTCCAACTTTAGAGGCTACTATCCAAAAGAAAATAAAATATTTATTGGACATTGTTTGGACAACAACAGACAGATTGTCTCCATTCTACCTAGCATTGACGTGGACTCTGGAGGCCGGTTACATGGTGGTTGCTCCAAAAGTCATACAAGTGATGCCGATGCTCCATTTTTATTTTCCTCTAGTATTACATAAAAATCTTGAGACGGTACTGATAAAATTCCTTTGGCAGAATAAACCCTCCTGTATCTCACTATGGGGTCCTTTTACTAAGGTTAAAAGTGGCCTGCGCTGGTATAGATGTGTGTATTGGACATGCACAGGTCCATTTCTCAGTGCACCTGCAAAAAAGGCCTTTTTTGGCCGAAAATGGACGTATGACCTGAGACCTGAGATCTTACCGCCACCCATTGACTTAGCGGTAAGGTCTCATACGTAAACCGGGCGGTAATCATCAGTGCACATACAATGCTGATTACCGTCCAGTTAGCACAGTGTGCCGGAAAATAAAATATATTTTCCGGCGCACATAGTGGATGCGCGTAAAAATGAAATTACCACCAGGGCCAAGCGGTAGCCAAGAGGTAGTTCCAAATTGCTGCATATTGGACACGCATAGGCGGTTATATGGCTTAGTAAAAGGGCCCCTATAGAATTTAAAGCTTCCATATTCATGATGAGTATAAATTTCCCAGACTTTCATCTCTATCTCATTTTTTTTCTTTTTAGGCAAGTTAGTTGGTGACTCAGTCCATACTCTTAAGGTTTATTCCCTGTTATCCATTAGAGTGCTGAATGATAATGTCTCTCCCCTTTTATAAAGTATTAATAATGTTAGCACCTTCAGGATAACAGGATAATGTGACTATGATAATCTCACTGCAGTCATTTCAAGAACTTATGGAAAATATAGATAAAGAGAGCCAATATTCTTTGCATCTCCCACTATAGAACAACAAGCATATTAAGATTAATAACAAAATGCTATGCTGGTGAGTATGGCAAAACTGTAGCATATGTAATCCAATAAAAAGGTACAATCATTTCAAGAGTTGCAAGGGAATTTGGTCTGCCAGCAGGAAAATATTATAAATGGATCCAATTAGTACATGCGTTGCAATGCTCGGCTTCGAAGGAGATTATTAGAAAACAGTGGCTTTTGATGTCTTACTGACAACGTTCTACAGGAGCCATTATTTTCTTCTCGGCGGGGTATTATAAATTAAACCTGACATCTGCTCCCATGGAGCTCCCCACCCTGACTCTATACTTGGACCCCTGAGGCAGGCGTTGTGTACGCCGAAACACGGCCCATGTTGGGTCATCTACTAATAAAGGACTTCTGTTATCCCAGTCTTGAAGGCCCAGTTGTGCTTTTTTCTGTTTGCTATTTTGTGTATACTGTTTGACCCTCTCTGGTTGCCCAATGGTATGGAGTACCTGCACTACTGTTTTTCATCAACTAGAGTCACTTACTTATAAGATTGTGATCCTAAAGTACTTTGACCTTGTGCATCCTCTACCTAGTATCATGTGAAGTTATTCAATTTTCTTAATGCAATTGCATTGAACATATTTGTGAATAACTGGAAATCTACTGGTGGAACCTTGTTTGTTTGCATAAGAAATATGAGAGAACAGTAACTGATAAAAAGTATGCTGTGATTTTGAACCAGAGAGTTATGTGAAAAGTGTTAGATGATTATATTTCTAATGTAAAAGAAGTGGCACAAAATGGCAGATGGATGGGATTTTATTTGCAAATATATTCAAATCACTATTTTTGAAACCCATTTTAAGACGACTGTCTATGCAGTTCAGCAGCATTCCCAACACTTGGATAATTTTTTGCCAAAAGCAAAAACATTTAGGTTCAAAAGTTAGTTGTTTTGCTCTAGACCTGTTTCAATCACAACTAAGTCACAAAACGTTGCCTTAAATGACCGAATGACCAATGGAGGGATAAAGGCATGACTCCCCTTGCTCCCGCAGTGGTCACTGACCCCCTTCCACCCCCCACCCCCAAAAGAAACAGTACATATGACAATTTCAGATGTTATGGCCATGTCTATCAGAGCAGCAAGCTGGTCCCTGGAGTAGCCTAGTGGTCGGTGAAGGGAACTGTAGAGAAGTAGACCCAGGTCCATATCCCCACTCTAACTGTTACATTTGTGGTGGAATATGTGAGCCTTCTAAAACTCACCAAAAACTTACTGAACCCACATACAGGTGACACCATAAGGGCTATTGTAGTGGTGTACTGTTGAGTACAGGGTTGCTTTTTGGGGGGAGGGGTGGAGGGATTAACATACAATATAAGAGGGTAATGGTGAGATGTGTACCTGAGACCTTTTATGTGAACTTAACTGCACTGCCCCTTAAGGTGCCCCAATTCTCTTCTGGGTTTTCTATGTGGCCAGTCTCCAAAGAATGCTGGACCCCATTGGGCTCATTTTCAAAAGAGAAGGACACCCATCTTTTAGTCGTCCAAATTGGTATAATCGAAACCCGATTTTGGGCGTCCCTAACTGCTTTCTGTCACAGGGACGGCCAAAGTTCAAGGGGGTGTGTCGGAGGCATAGCGAAGGCAGGACTTGGGTGTGCCTAACACGCAGTGGACTTCACATAAAAGGTCCTAGGTACACATCTCCCCTTATATTGTATGGTGAGCCCATCAAAACTCATGAAAAATCTACTGTACACAACTATACACCACTACAATGGTACTTATGGCTGCAGAGGTCACCTATATGTGGGTATAGTAGGTTTTGGGTGTTTGGGGGGGGGCTGACACTTTTCTCCACAAGTGTAATAGAGTGGATTGTGAGCCTGGGTCACCTTCTCTATAATGCACTGAACCTACCACTAGGCTATTCCAGGAATTTGCTTGCTGCACTAATAGGACTGGTCATAACATCTGAAGCTATCATAGAGGCTGGTATATACTGTTTCATTTACATTTTTTTGGAGTGAGAGGGGTGTCAGTGAACACTGAAGAAGTAAGAAGGTGTCATTCCTTTATTTCAGTAGTGGTCACATGGTAATTTAGGGCACTTTTTTTGGCTTATTCATTAATAATTAAGGTCTAGACCAAAACGTCCAACTTATAGCCCTGTATATTTTTGTTTTGTACCATTATGGCAGAAAAATGTCCAAATGTAAGGAACACCTAGATCCTGCCCTTAACAAACCCCTGACATGCCCCCTTGTGATTTGAATGCACTTCTGATGGACCTCATAAAAAAAACACTGGTTTTGAAAATACCAATTTGGATGTTTTTGTGAGAAAAACTTCCAAATGCAGATTTATGCCACTTTTTGGACGTTTTTTGCTTTCGAAAATAAGTCCCTTAGTGATATAAACATGTAACGGACTGTCTTAGAATGGTTTTGATCCCATCTTACAAATAGAGAATTTTTAAGTAAATTGATAAAATACATCCTTAAATCGCTATTCTATAACATGTGGAGTCCCGCAGGGCTCCATCTGACCCCCACTCTATTTAATATCTTCTTGGCACCCCTCTTAACATTAATTCAATTCCTTGACATGACTCCAAACCTTCACCTGTCTCGATCCTACAAACTTATTAGAGATACAGTCCCTCAATACTAAATTCGAATCTATCACTACTTGGCCTTCACATAACAATCTGATTTCAAACCATACCAAATGTTAGGCTCTTATAATTTCAGGTCCGCTACAACTATTCCTGGTGCACCACTCCTCACCCATGGTATTATTATGCCCATAGTTCCCACACTAAAAATACTAGGCTTTATACTGGACGATACACTCATTCTTCAAACTTAAATCTCATTTGTAATTCAGAGATTCTGCTACAAACTGAAACAAACCTGATCTGTAAGATACCTTTTCCACCAACCCATCCTTGAAACACTGGCCCATGCCTTAGTCATCAGCAATTTAGATTATTGTAATGCCCTTTGCCAGCCAGGGCATTAAGGTCACAGATATCCAGCATTTTCAATTAATTCAAATTGTGGCTATTAAACTCATTAAGGAAGCCAGGAAGTGTGAACATGTGGTGCCACTTCTTTTAGAAGCCCAGAGGCTTCCACTCTCACACCGCCTTTCATATAAAATACTAGTCTTGGTCTTCAAGACCCTGTAATCTAACATTCCTCTCTTCCTATTGCGTGTATTAGCTCTCTTCTCTCCAAACTGAACCCTCCGATCAAGCCAGCAACATTACTTGTTGTACCCTCATTCAGACAAATAAAATATGATTATATCACACACAAAATCTTTGGCATTACCCTCTGAAATGCTCTTCCCAACTACATAAAGATTCAAGGGTCTTTGAGTTAACTTAAAGCCAATTAAAACACCTTCTTATTTGAAGATTGTTCTCTTAATCCAGTCAATGCCCTGTAGGGCTCAGGTGGTTTGCAGGTGCAGTTGTGAAGCCTGGAACGTGGTTATCTAACCCTATCTACAGGGTGAGGCAAATAAAAGTAACCCCCAAGAGGTTTTTGCTGTTTTTTCAGCAACTGTTTGGAATATCAACACAAAAGTTTACAGATTTATTTGTTGTTACCATCGACATCTATGTGCCAAGTAGAATGAAATTGTCTTTAGGCATGGAGGAGTTACAGACTTTTTAGTGTGATTACTAAGCTATTTTCATGCATTCAAAGATTTTTGCACTGTGAAACTACCATTATTTGAAAAAACAAAAGGGGTACCAGCTTACTGTTAATGATGTCACTGTGATGTAGACTTTTGTAAACAATAATTTGAATTTGAATAATTTATATCTGATAATATGATAGATTACAGATAATTTCTTTAAAAGTATTTCAGATCAGAACGGCAATCATGGGCAAGGTGTTGGCAGATGATCTGGGACAGCCTGCCACAGAGATCAATCGACAAGACTATTAAGAACTTCCCAAAGCAATTGAAGGCCTGTATTAAACCTGGGGGTGGTCATTGAGCATTCACAGTGATTGCAAAATTCTGACACACTGTTAATTATATTGTTTGAATGATGTTATTTTACTGTGTTGTAGCTCAAATATTTTTACCACACAATTGAAGTTTTAAAATTATGGGGGAAAGGGTAAAGAGACTAGCTAATAAAGTTTGATTCTTTTTTTTTATTATTATTTATTTATGATTTTCCTTTTATATTATGCATATACATAAGTCAGAAATACAGAAAATATTATTCAATATTGACATTCAAACAGCTAAGAAAGAAAAAAAAATATTCAGTTATTAGACCACAACAATTTCAGATCCAAGATCAAGGAAATATTGTTAAACAAAAGGAAAAATAAAAACAAAACCAAAGGTGGAAAGATTCTCCATGTATGCAGCCGATCATTAGCTTCCATTCAATACATGCTTCACTATTCTTTACTCATAACAAATTGTTGAAGTTTCTCAGGTTCAAAGAAAATATAAGTCTGGGAATTAATTATTACGACACATCTACAGGGATACTTAAGTAGGAAGGAGCCACCAATACTAAGTAATCGAGGTTTCAAAGCTAGGAACGCCTTCCTCCTTTTCTGAGTATCTCTGGATAAATTTGGAAAAATCTGAATTTTAGCTCTTAAGAATTCTTCATTAATATTGCGAAAGTACAACTTGAATACATTGTTACGGTCAAGTTCAAATGCGAAGGTCACCAACATGGTAGTTCTCTCGGTTGTTAATTCAAGTGAGTCCTGAAGAAATTCTGTTAAGTTCAATTGTGGGGTTTTCCCCCCCAGCAGAACGGATACCAGATATATATTGAATCTTTGTAATTGGAGGCAAATTATTCGCTGGAATATGTAAAAATCTCTTTCATATATTTTCTAAACATCTCCAAGGGTGCAACTAAAGGAGATTTAGGAAAATTTAATATCCTCAGATTGTTCCTTCGTAACTGATTCTCTAAATGTTCTATTTTCCTGAACTGAATAGACTTTTCCTTGGAAACCAAAGAAGAAAAAGTTTTCAAAGTTTGTACCTCATTTTCCAGAGTTTCCATTTTCGTGGCCTGAGCTTCAAACCTGGCCTTGAAATTATCTTGATTAGATTTAAGCTCTGTAAGTTGTACTTGCGTAGTTGTAGAAATATTCATCAAAGTAGCGTTCATGCGTTGAATGACATCCCATACCATCTCCAGGGTGACCACAGCAGGTCTAATTTGTTCCCCGAGGCCTCCCGCTGGCGTTTCCTGTGCTCACAAATTAGCAGACAGAGCAGGAAAAATCTGCCCTGACTGTCCTGCTGTTTCCGCTGGAGAAGAGGTTGCGACGGGGCCTCCTGCTACAGCACCAGGAACTAAACCCTCTTTGGAGCTCCCATGGTGCTGTTTCACCGACGTCACCATCCCACCAACGGGCCTCGGAGGTGCTATGTTAGGAGGGGGACTCAAAGAAACCTCCTCAAAGCTTGGCTCCGACGTTGGTAACGGAGCGATCGAGGCACCAGTGGGGAATCCCGGCGTGCGAACAACCACTGCATCCAGTGTTCCCTGTCGCATGGTAGAAGACTCCACCCGACTTGAGGAGGTGAGCATAGGGGGCTTCACCTTTCTTTTCCCCATAATGGGGACTGGAAAGGCCCAATGTTCCAGCGGAGCTCTTGGAATTCAGGAGGAGCTCCCACACACGTCCACCTCAGACGGCCATCTTGGATCCTCTCCCTAAATGCCGATTCTTTTTTTTTTTAAAGAAGTTCTGATTGCACTTACTAGCACTGATACCATATCTGGCCCTCTTGATTCTGTGCCTTTACCTGCCACACCTGCCTCTATGATGGCTGTTGTCCATGTTGAAGGGCAGGTGGAACTAGGTTCAGGATGCCCTGAAGCTTCATCTATTATCGGCTCTGTTTCTAATAGTGGTCAATTCAAATCTTTCATATTCCTTCCTTGGAGACTGCTTGTAAGTTTCTTGAGTTAGCCAGACCTACTACTGTAGTGCATGAATCCGTGCCCTCTGTAACGGTAAAGCAGTTTCATTCACTTCTATTGCCCTACCTTTATGATCTGTTCTCCTCATCTTTGACAAATGGAGTTGTTGCACAGTGGTGGAAACTTGCCTATGTCTGTCCAAGGATTAAGGATAATAAGAAAAGTTTGTTATAAGTGTCTGTCATCCTGCGCCCAGTTTGCCTTTTGGGTCTAAACTCAAGTCTATAGTGGCAGATCAGCTTCTGAATTTAATCAGGATAAAACTCTGCTGCTACTATTGATATATCTTATCTCTGCTTTTGATTTGGTGGACTCTCAGTTACTTATTGCTTGTCTACATAATATTGGAATTGCCGGCACAGTTCTTGCATGGTTTGAGTCCTATCTTTCTAATTGAAAATATAGAGTGGCTTGGGCTGATCAGATATCTACACCATTTTCAAATGATTGTAGGGTATCTAGGGCTCAATCCTGGCCTCTACACTTTTTAATATTTTTCTTTCCCCTCTAAGGGCTCCTTTTACTGATCTCCAGTGCGGTAAATGTGATGAAGTCCATTCAATTCCTATGGGCTTCGTTGCATTTGCTGAGCAGGAATCAGTACCACAACTTTCTAAAAGGAGCCTTAATTATATTAGCTCAAGCTGTGGGACTTATTGCATTTATATACCCAGATGATATCCAACTTTTTTGCACTGTGGATCCTGCTTTGATGAATACCATCCACGAAGTAAATGACAATTGGTTCCTATCTCTTCCTGGTTATACAACCACAAGTTTAAATTGAATCCTGAAAAAAATAGGGAAACAGTATTCTCCAGACAGTCAGTTGAACAACTCCCCTGTTCCTGCTTATCAATAGTTTTCAAGTCCAGTTTGTGTCATTGCTGAAGATTCTTATTGTTATTCTTGATGATAGACTAAATTTTCAACAAAATATCTCATCTGTCATAAAATGCTGCTTCTTTAGACTGAGGCTGATTGGTTCATTTAAATCCTGATTTGATGATAAGGCCCTTTGTATTTTGCTTCACTCTTTGATTTTGGGTCACCTTGACTATTGTAATGCACTTTTAATGGGCCTTTCTCTGAACAAAATAAAGAGGTTGTAATTGGTTCAAATAATACTGTCAAAATTATTTTAGGGTTGAGCCAAAGGGAAACATGTCACTCCTCTTTTAAAGACAGAACAATATTCATTGACAGAATCTCCATGGCTAAGTATTGAATATTGGCTGCGACCTGCATAAGCTGTGGTGGGCATTGGGGGACAATTTAACCCTAGATAGTGCCCACACATCGCCTGGAACTGAACATCTGGGGCTAAATAGCCAGTGACAGTCAGCGTTTAAGAAACCGCTGACTACCACCAGTTGAATATCGGCATAATAATTTTTTGAAAAAACCTTTTAAGTATATGGTGGCGCAAGATAGTGGGGGTCAGGTAGTGGCATGGCTTGACCTGCAGAGTACATGATCACGGGACTGTTTTATGCTTTCTCCCTGTCTTATTGAATTTATGGCATTTTTTTCTGCTTTAATAATGCTTTATTTTATCGTGCACCATGAAGATTTGATACAAATTAAATCACTCAAAACTTGAATAGATGAGTCATTTTTTTCAAATAAGAGCAGCTACAGGTGGTTCGATATTGCATTTCGGATGGGGGCACTCAGCTGCTGATGATTACTATTTTGAACTAAACTCACTGATTTTCACGTTTTTTATTCTGCACTTGTAGGTGGAGGCTATTGAATAAGGACAAATGACTGTGGTATATGCCTTTATCTTTCAGCTGAATAGTAAGCTAGATCTTGTAAGTGTGATCCTTCCTTGCATAAACCAGTCAGGCATGTTTGAGAAAAATGATTTATCAGGGGCAACATACACTGGGCCCAACTCATCTTCCTTTAATGGATGTTGGTTAGATCAGTGTCACAAGCCAGTCCCTCCGGATCAGCTCTCCCACTAAATATTTGTAATTTTTTTTACTCTGTAGCCACCCTGATCTGCTTTAACATTGCTTTTGACTCAACCACTTGTAACCACTCGCCTCCACCTACCCTCCTCTCTTCCTTCCCGTTCACATTAATTGATTTGATTTGCTTACTTTATTTATTTTTTGTCTATTAGATTGTAAGCTCTTTGAGCAGGGACTGTCTTTCTTCTATGTTTGTGCAGCGTTGCGTACGCCTTGTAGCGCTATAGAAATGCTAAATAGTAGTAGTAGTAGTAATGGTCATGAACTCACCAATATCTTTCCTTTTCCATAAATGAGGCAGGATGCCGTTGCGTTATTTACAAACTTTAATAGATTCTTCATCAGAGGACTGTAATCAATAAGTGCACAACTAAGATACAGCCCCCTTGCATAACTTAAACTCAAGTGCAATTTCAAACAGGAATTAAAAGTCCCTATTTCAGTTTCTCTGACACTGTAGCGTAAAGATTATAGCCTGTGGGCTTTAATATGTCACTGCTTTTATCAGCTTCTTTATTGCTCATTACAGCACTTGGCTTCTCTATCTCTACACAGCACAGACCCTGGTCTCTCAGTCTTTAATCTAAGAGGAGTTTATTTTACCCTATGTCCATAGTAGACAACATTCCAAGCTAAGCTACTGCCCTCTGGCCTAACAAATACAGGGTTTATTTATTTTTTTATTTTTGTTACATTTGTACCCCACACTTATTCCCACTCATGGCAGGCTCAATGTGGCAGGCAATGGAGGGTTAAGTGACTTGCCCAGAGTCACAAGGAGCTGCCTGGGCCGGGAATCGAACTCAGTTCCTCAGTTCCCCAGGACCAAAGTCCACCACCCTAACCACTAGGCCACTCCTCCACTCCATAAACTATTTCTATTGCCTGTAAGACTACCTCTCTCTGCTTGACTGACTTTCCCCCCAAAATAGAATTCTTGCCCAGATATTTTAACTACTAAGTGGATGCCTCCCATTGGCTTCTATTCAGCATCTTTCACATATTCATCATGACAATTAGATTTCTTCATCATTAATTATAATGTGTCACAAATCTTTTCATCTTAGAGTGGGTGTGGAATTCCAGAACTTACAGGTATCTTTAACACTGGCTAGCTAATAATTAGACAATTCAGGAAGAAACATGGGAAAAGTTCCAATAGGGGTGGACCAAGATAACCTTTATATTTCAGTGGAGAGTACAGAGCAGATAGAGAAAGATTGAAGAGACAATTTGCAACTTTCCTGTGTGAAGAAAAGGTACTGTAAGCATTGTTCATAAACTACAAATGCTGTCCATAATACTTACTGATGTAATATGAGATATTTATTAGAAGAAATGGGAGAGGGTTCATAAAATGTACAGAAAGATAAATGAAAGGAGATGGAATAAAAGTTAGGGGGAACCCTGAGTAGGCATGATGGAAGCTCATGGAACTGTAGTCTTAGGCAGGTTCCAGCTCAGCAGGAGGAGGATGTTGAGCAAAGAGAAAAATATAGACAAATATTTCCAAAAAGGATCATTTTCATGCAACACTCTAAAATTGCAGAATGTTTACGTGCCAAACAGGATTATTATATCCAACTGACCAACTCTCTTGGCTCTAATCCTCGACTTCTCTTCACCACATTGAACTCTCTCCTCAAGGTGCCCCCTCCCCCAACTTCCCCTTCATTATCTCCTCAGACCCTTGCTGAATTCTTTCACAACAAGGTTCAAAAGATAAACCTTGCTTTCTCTACCTCACCAGCTCTCCCTCCACTAGTCCGTTCCCCTCTCTCTCCTTCCCCTCATTCCCTTTCCTCCTTTCCTGAAGTTACTATTGAGGAAACTACACTTCTCCTTTCTTCCTCAAAATGTACCACCTGTTCCTCTGATCCCATTCCACCCACCTTCTTAATGCCATCTCTCCTACTCTTATTCCTTTTATCTGTCACATTCTCAACCTCTCACTTTCCACTGCGACTGTCCCTGCTGCCTTTAAACATGCTGTGGTCACACCTTCCCTACACCCCTTCCCGTGCACTCCGCTCCATGGATAAATCCTTCTTATCTGTTCCCTTCTCCACTACTGCCAACTCCAGACTTCGCGCCTTCTGTCTCGCTGCACCCTACGCCTGGAATAAACTTCCTGAGCCCCTACGTCTTGCCCCATCCTTGGCCACCTTTAAATCTAGACTGAAAGCCCACCTCTTTAACATTGCTTTTGACTCGTAACCACTTGTAACCACTCGCCTCCACCTACCCTCCTCTCTTCCTTCCCGTTCACATTAATTGATTTGATTTGCTTACTTTATTTATTTTTTGTCTATTAGATTGTAAGCTCTTTGAGCAGGGACTGTCTTTCTTCTATGTTTGTGCAGCGCTGCGTATGCCTTATAGCGCTATAGAAATGCTAAATAGTAGTAGTAGTAGTAGTAGTTTCTCTGAAAATACATCTGCTATACCAAGGAGGTCATTTTAGAAGCCTTGTCTACACTTCTAAACCTTCTGATGCATTATTCTTACTGTATTGAAGCTGTTTCTTCTGTTTTGTTTTATTTGCCAAAAACATCCATTTCATCATCAGAAGGATCGGATAAACCATATTCATTCAGTATTGTCTGTACTTTCAGACTTCTGAGGCAGGAAACTATCACGTGCCAAAATACAGCTGCTGTGTAGAGTCTTTTGGTACTACTCTAATGGAACATTAAATGCAGTGTCTTAATGTCTCCCTTATGTCTTTTGGCAGAGCCTACCTACCCTACTCTTTGGTTTGTACATGTTAGGTCGTAGGGATAGATTGTTCCCCACATTCTGTGGAGTTTGATTCATGCTTTCAGTCTTCCCTTAGATTACAATAAGAGAGCAATTCTATAACAGGAGGAGACCTAGACAGCACTTCTTAGGAGCCTGTTCTATAAGGAAAGAAGGCAAACTCTTTACTTTTATAGAATACTCGTGTAACAGGTCCATACGTGTGTATGATTTAAACGTGACACTTGTACCAGCCATACAGCTGGGGCAAATGTTTAGTTTAATTTCACTTGATATACTGCCATATTGGGAACCCATCATAGTGGTTTACAATGCAATATTATAAAGCAAAATAAACAAGAAATAAAATATACAATGGGGTAAAATAAAAGGTAAGGAAAAATATGGGAAGTGGCATTTTCAAAAAAAAATGTCCAAGTCCCACAAAAAATGTCCTGCTCATAACATCCAAAAAATAATCCATCTGGCAGCCATAATCAAACAGGAAAAACATCTAGATTTCCTGTTCGATCATGGCTGTGAGATACACAGTTTTGTTCTGAAAATGTCCAAAATGAATAGCCATTTTCCAAAGCGAAACATCAAACTTTAGAAAGACAGAAAAGCAGGGACATGAATGTCTGCCTGGCACCATTTTCAAGAATATGGCCATAGAGTTATTTTTGTAGAATGAGGAGTAGCCTAGTGGTAAGTACAGTGGGCTATAAGCCAAGGGGACACAAATTCACCCCCCTATAACTTTGTTTTTTTAATGTGATCCCTCTAGAACCTGAAAAAGATACCTACTGTTCCTGAATATACATCACTTTAATAGCCTTCATCCTTGCTGGTGTCTTATATATTTAGGGTACAATAGGTATTTTCTGTTTCTGTAAGACAGAATTATTAAAAAAAAAATTGAATTTTGGGCTTGAATCTGGGTCCCTTGATATACATTCCACTGTACTAACCACTAGGATACGCCTCTGCCCTGCTTGCTCGTTAACTTTGGTCAGAATGGCCATAATACCTACAGCTGACATACAGCCTGGTTTTCCTTTCCAGTGTCATTTTCAGGGAAGAGGGATGGGGACCTCATCCAATGGCGTATTAAGGAGGGGTCATGCCTTAATCCCTCAAGTGGTCAGCTACTCAATCAGAGCACCTTTTCGAACCTGGACATGACTGAAACAGGTCCAGATAAAAACATCCTTTTTTTTAGACATACTTATTCCCATTTGAAAATCCCTATTGGACATCCTACTTTTAGGCCCTCCCTTGCCCCACCCACAACATGCCTCCCTTGCTATTTGGATGAACTGCAGTGTGAAACATCCAATTTCTGACTTTCCAAAATCAGGATTTGGATGATTTTAGCAGATGAACTTTTTAAAAGGCATTTTAAGACATCCATCCGCTCTGAAAATGAGCACCAAGATATAAAATATGAAAAACAAGTCGTTAAGCCCATTAAAACAGGCAAGGTTTTTCTATTTCTGACATATAATGTAAAATTTGATGAACATAATGTGTAGTTCTTGAAAGGGTGCGGGGAAACAGTTGGGGGTACAGAGAGAGAGTGAAAGTGTGTATATGTGTGTGTGTGTGTGTGTG
This sequence comes from Microcaecilia unicolor, assembly GCF_901765095.1. Classification (NCBI taxonomy): domain Eukaryota; kingdom Metazoa; phylum Chordata; class Amphibia; order Gymnophiona; family Siphonopidae; genus Microcaecilia; species Microcaecilia unicolor. Next base: position 16,488 of record NW_021963051.1, on the reverse strand, counting down.
AGAGAGAGAGAGCTGCTAGGAGTCCCTGTGACAGTGGAGGGTCATTTGCTCCTTATTGCCAGTTGTTTGAGGCAGAAAAGCAGGGCTCATTTTTGAGTAGCCTGCCCCCCTCCCCCATACATCTTCCTGTAACCTATATGGGTATGGTGCGGTATTGTTGGACTTCAATGAGTTCACTGTATGTATGGTGTGTGTGAGTGATGTGCCTGGGATCCATTCCCGGCGTCGCTGTCCCCCTCTATGTGTTTGTGTGTGTGTGTGAGAGAGAGAGTGTGTTTGTGTCTGTGTGAAAGAGAGAGAGTGTGTGAGTGAGTTCAGAGAGAGATAGAGACAAAGTGTGTGTGTGTGTGTGAAAGAGAGAGAGAGAGTGTGAGAGTGACTTCAGAGAGAGAGAGAGAGTGTCTGTGAGAGTGAGTTCAGAGAGAGAGAGAGAAGGAGAGAGAGAGAGACATCCCTATGCACAGTCACAGACACAAAACTGCCAAGTTAGTCATTCCAGGAGGGAGACTTTTTGGCCAGTCCTGGTTTTAAAACTTACACCCCAAAGCAGTATAGTATTTACAGTCCATGATTTTATCCATTGAAATCAGTGCTGCAGGTCCCATCATGTATCAGAATGAGAATGACAAAAATACAGGACCGGCCAAAGAGGTCTTCCTCCTGGAATGGGTAACTTCGCAACGATGCAGAGTCTGTGCAGACTGTCTCTCATCTTGCCATCTGTCCTCTATTTATACACATAGGTTGTCCCCCTCCCTGTCAGTGCTTACAGTGTATCGCCTCTCCTCCTCACTAATAATTAATGGTGTCTCTCCCTCTCACTACTACTGCTGCTTCTCTATTTATACAGAGTGTCTCTTCTTCCCTGTGTGGTTAATCTCATCTATCCTTCCCTCCTCTGTTTATACACATCATCTGTGTCCCTCCCTGTCAATGCTTACAACCTCACCTCCTCTGATAATAAATGATGTCTCTCCTTGTTGCTACTGCTGCTCCTCTATTTATACACAGTGGCGTTCCTAGGGGGGCTGACACCTGGGGCGGATCGCCGATGAGCCCCCCCCCCGGGTGCAGCGCCCCCCCCTCGATGAAGCGCGATCTGCCCCCCCTTTTGCGTGCTGAGCAGTCTCTGCAACCCGCCCGAGCAAGCCCCGTCGCGAGCCGCCCCCAGCACCTCTGTATTCCCTGCTCCCATCGCTGCAGCTGTGCTCAATGAAAAGCAGGTGGAGGGCAGGAAAGGCTGAAACCGGCCAATCCCCACAGCCCGGAAGCTACCACCAGCCTCCTCGCAGGGAGAGGTTCTGCTCACCGTCTGCCTGCTGCTGCACGGAGACGGGGGGCGAGAAGGAAGGAAGCACGAAAGGACAACCCCCCCCCCCCCCCCAGCGAAGAACACCCCGGTGCACGCCACTGCGGGGGGGTGCCACACGCGCCTGTCCGTTGCTCATTCCATGCTCCCTCTGCCCCGGAACAGGAAGTAAACCTGTTCCGGGGCAGAGGAAGCATGGAACGAACGAGGACAGGCGCGCGCAGCACCCCCCCCCCCCCAGCGGCGTGCACCCGGGGCGGACCGCCCCCACCGCCCCCCCCTTGGTACACCACTGTTTATAACAGTGTCTCTTTTTCCCTGTGTGGTTTACAGACTGTCTCTCATCTATCCTTCCCTCCTCTGTTTATACACATCGTCTGTGTCCCTCCTTGCGATACTTACAGCCTTCACTCCTCTGATAATAAATGATGTCTCTCCCTCTTCCTCCCAGTACCAGGGCGACTCCCCCCGAGGTCGCCGCCGGCCCTCTCCATTGAATCACAGCGCCTCACACTCCGAAAGCGCAGCAGGCACCGGCAGCGGCAGATCGCCCCCGTTCATGGTTCCTTCCCTCCCTGTGTTCCGCCCTCGTGTGACGTAACTTTGGTGAGGGCCAGGACACAGGGAGGGAAGGAAGGCTGAAGGGAGGCGCTGCCGCTGCATTTTCGGAGGTGAAGCGCTGTAAGTTAAATGGAGAGGGCTTGGCCCGGGTGGAGGGGGGCCGGCGGCGACCTCAGGTGGGGAGTGGTAGCGACCTCAGCGGGGGTGGGGAGGCGATCTTGGCCGCTGGGGCGGTTGGTAACTGGCCTTCTGCCCCCCCTGCAATGTGTCATACACTCCATCTAGAGACCTGCAAGTTCACCCCGGGCTCTGAGCAAACCGGGCACATCGGTCAGAGGCTAGAGCTTTCGGCGTCGATGTCGGGAGTGACCTGTGTTGTAACGCATGCACAGAACAGTTACGCTGTTCTGCGCATGCAAGGCACGTCGGTCACTCTTCATTTATGTAATAGGATATTGTGTTCCTCAGAATTCCATTGGCCACTTCACTTAGGCCATCTTTTACTAATGCGCGCTCACATTCTTGGCGGCACGCTAAAATTGGGCACGTGCTAAACGTTAGAGATGCCAGTGCATTCCTATAGGCATCTCTAATGTTTAGTGTGCGCCCAATTTTAGTGAACACCAAAAACGTGAGCACGCCTTAGTGAAAGACGGCCTTAATCTGTCTGCCCAAAATCATTAACAAATAACAAAGGTGTCCTCAAAAAGGTAGGCCTTCAATTTTTTTCTAAATTGATATATGACATTTCTGTCCTAAAATTATGTTGGGAGGTGGTTCCAGCGCAGCGGACTCAAAAGCTAAAAAAATGAACGTCAGATCGTTTCCAAACCGAAAATGTCCATATAAAGGTACCACTAACAGATTTTGTTGGGCTGAGCGTAGATCCTGACATGAGGAGTATGGTGTTATGTACCCAGCTAATGAGACTGCCATTCCTGACTAGTAAATTTTATGTATGAATGTTAAAATCTTAAAATTAATTGTTGGAGAGACAGGCAGCCATTGTTCCTCCATCTGTAATGCATAATTTAATCCCTTTTATGGCACCTTTAAGCAGTCTAATAGCCGTGTTTTGCAACAACTGAATACAATTAAGAGCTATCTGATGAATCCTTTTCAACAGTGCATTACAGAAATGTAAGGGCCCCTTTTACAAAGTGGCAGTAAGTCCAACGTTGATTTACTGTTCGCTGAAGAGGAACCACTGCCAGGCTACCGCAGAACCCCGGCGGTAGTTCCCACCCCCAGTGCACCATCATATCCGGCACTACCAAAATATATTTATTTTTGCAGGGCTGGTGTGCATCCGGCGGTAGTTGTGCAGTGCCGTGCACTTCTGTTACTGCCGGGTTCGCACGACGAGTGCTTCACTTGCTGCACAGCCATTTCTTTAAAAAAAGAAAGTCCTACTTTTTACCCGCTGAGGTAAAAGGGGGCCTCGGCACATGCCAAAAACACGTGTCGACGCCAGCAGAGGCCCACTTTTGCCGCAGCTTGGTAAAAGGGGCCCTAAGTTACTTATAACAGTGGCAAGAATCACAGTCCTTAAAACTTTCATATTTAATAATGATTTAGCTGATCGAATCATGTACTTAAGGAAGAACTTTTTGGAAATATGGGAGATATAAGATTTAAACAAAAAGTCCTCATCAAGAATAATGCCTCATATTTTCATGTTCTAATAGTGATGGGAGAGCTTGCATTTACCCATAGTATCCTGTCTATTGAAAATCATACTATTAGACTTTTCAGGGTTAAGCTTCATTTTATGTGTAGCCAGCCAAGTAGCAACCTTATCCAGTATTGAGTTCAGAGATTCAACTTCATATTTGTTTTGGAGATTGACAATAGATAGAATCTTAAAATCATCAGCACACGCAAACAGTGTTAATTCTACTGAATAAGCTCTAAAAGTGGAGCCTACAAATATTGAATAGAATTGAGGCTAAAAGAAATCCCTAAGGAACCACACAAGACATGGAATATGACTCCGAGTAGGAGCCATTCCAGCGAACTGCATACTGTCTATCATCGAGATAGGGATGAAACCATAATTATGCAGTACCAACAATGCCAGTAGCAGAGTCTAGATAATAATCATGCATGATCAAGCAAATCAAATGTGACAGAAATATCCAATGACAGTAGAATCACCATTTTAACCTTGTCTAGACGATTTTGAAGAAATGTAGTCAAGCTTAGTAATGCTATTTTTGTTCTGTGAGCTTTACAGAAACTGGATTGCTTTGGGTGCACAACATTGGTCTTTAATGATGTAATACTATAGGCAAGTTTGCCACTGGGTGAAAATTAGTGACAATAGAAGGTCCCAATAAAACATCTTCAAGTCACAGAATTGCAAATTTTCATGATAGTGTAAGTTTGCCACTTTGAAGACTAGCTACAAGCATCTGAAGTAGAATGGTAGTAGTATAGAATCAAATAATGGCAGAAATTTGGAAGTCAGCACAAGGTCTCCTGTATAGTGGTTTCATTGGGTAATGTAAAGGTAGATAAACACCTATCTAATGCCAGATTACCTACAGAACCAGTCTGAGCAGGCTCAAAGCCTGAAGAGCTATAGAAGATGTTTGGTAGATATTAGTTTTATCAGAAAAAAATATTGCTATGTTTTTTGCAGTAATTTGTTTGGTCTTGAGGGATGTTTCACAGGGCAGTATACATAACTTAGCACCTCACGATGGCACGTACAATCTGTGTGGGCTCTGGGGCATGAAAGGCCAGCCTTTTGGGTGGCACCTTGTGCTCGCACAGCCCTCTGTAGTCAATGTACTGCCCCCCTTACACATTCCTTTGCCTTGTATGTGTGTGGTGTAGGGGTTAGAGCTGTGGGCTCTTCAAGCAGCGGATATGGGTTTGATCCCCACTGTCACTCCCTATGGTTTCTATTTCTTTTCCCTGCCATATCTGTTGCAATGTGCTAAGTTAATGTGTGTGACATGCTGGGCACTTTCATATTGCTCACAGAAGGGTACTGTCCAACATCCCTTCCCCACTCTCCTTCCTTTCCATGTCATCTCCTAGGTTTGGAGATGGCTGCATCACATTCTAGTGGATATGGGGGATGTGGGCACACTGTAATGAGGGCACAAGAGAATCAGGAGCTCAGACTCCTCGGGTGAGAAATTGAGCTCTCTCCTAAGAGATATGTTACCCAGACTCAGGGATGCCCTTCCACGTGCAGCACTGTATATGGATGATTTGTCTATTGAGATAATGTCTTCCTGTTCCAGAGGACTTTTTTTTAACACAGGGACCACTACCACCATTGGACATTTTCTGTAGTGTATTTCTCATTAGCAGAGATGACAGAATGTTTATGTCGTTTGCATTATATCATTTATTGGACATTTTTTCAATGCTTTTTCGACTGCAAAGGGCCTATGCGTGTCTAGCATGCACCAAATCAGCATTACCGCCCTGCAACCACGTGCCCCTGGTGGTAATTCTGAATTTGGTGTGCGCCAAAAACACGCGGTAGAAAATATTTTACCACAGGGCACCTATCCGGTGGTAAATGGTAGCATGTGAGACCTTACCACTAGGTAAATGGGGGGCAATGTCTCAGGCTGAAAATGGATAGGCTCTGGTTTCAATTTTATCACATGTCCGTTCTACAGACCGTTAAAAAATGGCCCTTTTCTTAAACGTGGTAAAAAATGGCCCAGCACATGGCCAAAAGATGCGCACGCACTAATGCAGACCACTTTTTACCGTGGCTTAGTAAAAAGGCCCCCAAGTTTTTGGGATGCTTTGCGATAGATAGCTTTTAAACATTTGGACATCATATCGAAAATGCCCCTCGAATGTTACCTTCTATAGTGACCTCTTTATTTACACCCTGAGCTGAAGAACAATCAGTTTGAGAGCTATGCATATATAATGTTTTTGAGGTTTTTACATATAATAATACTATTTGTTGTTTTAGTTTCATGGTGCTTGTGGAGTATTTAGGATAAGTAAGATGCTTTTGCAAGACCTGTAAAGTACATTATGAAAACAGCTTCTTCCACATGTACTACTTTCTTGCCCTCTCTTACTAGTTTATTTTTTCATTTAGAGGGGTTTACGGATTGATTTCATAATGGACTCCCTCACTGCAGCAAACGCTTCATTCACTTTTGACCTTTACAAGCAGCTGAATAAAACTAAAAAGGATGAAAATATCTTCTTCTCCCCTCTGAGTATTGAATCTGCATTAGCCATGGTGTTAATGGGAGCCAAGGAAAATACTGCAGCCGAGATGGAAAAGGTAAACCTGAACTAAATACAATAACATTAAACCCTACATAGTTACCTTCATAAAGAAAGTGAAATGCTTTGGTTCCTCTTTTTTACAGGACCAGGAGTACAGTGTGGGTAAAATGTCTTTAATCATTTCTGTACCTTTGAAGAACTAGAGGGAAGATCACTTCCTGGGTTCTACATTTCTGGACTCTCTTCACCAAAGTTTCTCACACCACTCATTCCAATGGCTTCATTGTTTGGGCCAGGCCTGTCTGAACAAAAGCAAAATGTTAACTGATTTCAGTTGTAGCAGGACACCACAATGTGCCCTCCTTGCAGCAACAGGAGGAACATTCTGGGTCCCTGTTCCAGATTACTGCTAGTTAAACTAATGAAGGAGTAATTTAATCTGGGAGAATCCCAATTGGAGGAGACTATGAGGGGCATAATCGAAAGGCGCCGGCCATCTCTAAGGGCGCCCATTTCCGAGGACGGCGCCACAAAGAGGCGGGGCCGACCGTATTTTCGAAATGAGATGGGCAGCCATCTTTTGTTTTGATAAAACGGTTGGGGCCGGCCAATCTCAACATTTAGGTCGAAATGTTGAGATCGCCGCACTTAAAGATGGCCAGCCTCGATTTTCAGCCATAATGCAAACCGAAACCGGCCATCTCAAATACAACCAAATCCATGTCCTTTGGTCATGGGAGGGGCCAAGATTCGTAGTGCACTGGTCCCCCTGACATGCCAGGACACCAACCGGGCACCCTAGGGGGCACTGCAGTGGACTTCAATAATTGCTCCCAGGTACATAGCTCCCTTACCTTGGGTGCTGAGCCCCCCAACCTCCCCCCAAACCACTCCCCACAACTATCCACCACTACCATAGCCCTAAGGGGTGAAGGGGGGCACCTACATGTGGGTACAGTGGGTTTTGGGTGGGTTTTGAAGGGCTCCCATTTTCCACCACAAGTGTAACAGGTAGGGGAGGGTGGGCCTGGGTCTGCCTGCCAGAAGTCCACTGCACCCACTAAAACTGCTCGAGGGACCTGCATACTGCTGCGATGGACCGAAGTATGACATTTGAGGGTGGCATAAGAGGCTGGCAAAAAAGTTTTTAAAGTTTTTTTGAGGGTGGGAGGGGGTTAGTGACCACTGGGGGAGTCAGGGGAGGTCATCTCCGATTCCCTCCAGTGGTCATCTGGCCAGTTTGGGCACTTTTTTGTGACTTGGACCTAAAAAAAAAGGGACCAAATAAAGCGGACCAAATTCTCGTCAGGGCCGGCTTTCTTTTTTCCATTATCAGCTGAAGCCGGCCATCTTGTAAGCAAAGCATGCCCATGTCCCGCCTTCTGTACACTGCCGACACGCTCACTTGAAGTTTGGCTGGCTCCGCGACGGAAAGCAGTTGAGGGCGGCGAAAATCGGCTTTCGATTATGCCAATTTTGCCAGCCTTGAGAGATGGGCGGCCATCTCCCGATTTGTGTCGGAAGATGGCCGCCCTTCTCTTTCGAAAATAAGCTGGTATGTCTGCAACTAGTTCCACATCCACAAAGGAGAGAAGGATTGGAGCCTAGAAGCAGTGTGAATGCATGCTTGCAATCTCCTTACTTTATTTAAATGGACTTTACAGATAATTCTAAAAGAAGTCGTCTCCAGCATTGGACTGTTGTTGAAATTGCTGCATATTTGGGTGACCTCATAAGTGGGTGTAGTAGCCATGTCCCAGTTAGGAGCCTGGAGGACAACCAAAGATGTCCTCAGTGAGATACAGCCAGTGGTGTGCTGGAGCCGGCTCTCACCGGTTCTGCAGAGCCGGTTGTTAATTTTTGAACAATTTAGAGAACCGGTTGTTCTGCTCTCAGCTGCGACTTGAATGGGGGTTTTTTTTTTCCACAAATTGCAGCAGGAGGCTGGAGGCACGCATGCCCAAACACACCAGCTGTCACCTGATATTGGTGCATGCGTGGTGTGTGGCAACCCTGCCTCCTCGTGCTGCACTGCAGGAAAGAGGTTCGTGTCCGAGTTCCTGATTCTCTCTCCCCTGCTGCTGCCCTTCCCACTGCCCCATGCACTGAACTTTGTTTCTTCCCTCCGTATCTGCTCCCTCTCCCTGCCTCCCTCCCTCACCTCTCCCCCCCCCCCCCCCCCCCCCCCCCCCCATCCCCCGCCGCAGTTGGACCGGATCGTTACTTAAATGCAGGCAGGCAAAGGACACTGTCGGGACCAAGGAGGCAGCCGATCTACTCCAGGGTAAGAAAGGAAACCAATTTGTTTAATCTTTGTTTTCACTCCCCCCCACTGCTGTCCTCTAGTGAACCAAACAAAGCAATCAAACCTAGGATCTGCTGCATCCACATTCTCGTTTTTTTTTTTTAATTCTTGGTCCATCTGTAACAAGTCTAAAGCTGTTTCAATTGGATAGGCAGTGCCTTAAAAGGTGGAGGACAAAAGTTTTTGTTTCGTTTTTTTTTTTTTTTACTTATTGGACAGATTTTTTATTTATTTGAAAGCTTTCCATATAATATAAATATCATGAAATAACAATTGAATATCACTAAACATCTTTAAAAATGATTATAGCTGGTAGAAATAGCAATCTTAAACTTTGTATTTTGTGCTCATTTTTCTACACTAAAAAAAAATAAAATAATAAATACACTGTCTGTATACAATACAGATGGCCAAATTTCAGTGAGGATATCCTGTTTCCTGATGGGTTCACCTTAACTGTTGTTGTAATCTACCTTGGGAAGCCTTGTGTTATAAAGATGATGATGGAATATATTGAAATTAAATGGGAGTAGAATTAAACTCTCCTTTCATTGGGGCACATGGAATCAGATCTTAATCTGTTTTGTACAAGTTTACCTTTTAGATACACAAATGGATTATTCTGTTTTGAACATGTTTCAGAGTCAAGTGGTTTTATTAGTCAAAATAAAAATTTTTGTTTCTTGCAGATTTCTTTTGTTTAAACATAAATGGGCCATAAGCCCCTAATGCAGCCCATTGGTTTTCTTATATTTAGTTCTTGTGATAAATTATTCGTGTCAAAACTGAAAACTCTTGTCTCTATCTGGTCGATAATAAAAGGAGCTCATTATGAACACTATCCACCCTAAAAGGTTGTTTTGTGTGTACATGAAGAATTATGATATTGGCTAAATACGTGTATGTGTGTCCCTAGTCCTGCATCCTAAGTTTATTAATCCTTTCAAGAAATCCAGTTAATCTTTTAACTTATTAGTGGAGCATAACCGCAGAGTCATCGTATGGTCGCATCTTCAATATCGTAATGCTAGTGCCCATCTAAGGAACAGCCAGGTTATTTTGAGTTAGTCTTCACTTGCTTTCCTTGTGCCATCACTATCCAGCAGGTAGGCAGTGTCTAAAAGATGGAGGATAAAGGATTTTTTTTTACATTAAAAGAAGGTAAATTTGGATGTAAGGATTGTTTGAAAGCACGCTCCCTCCCCGGGTATAGCCAGCTCTGCAAATGTTTTGTTTTTTTTTGGCGGAGCGCAGAGGTGGCGGGGGGGGGGGGGGGCATAGAGGTGGGGGGGGTGCAGAGGTGGACCAGGGAGAGAGCCTGTTGTTAAAAATATACCAGCACACCACTGGATACAGCCTCTACAATTGAACACAATACTCCAAATGGGGCCTCACCAATGACTTGTACATGGGCATTAATTCCTCCTTTCTCTATGCAGCCTAGCACTAATCTGGCTACAGCCACCACCTTAGCACATTGTTTTATTGTATTAAGATCCTCCAATACTATTACTCCAAGGTCCATCTCTCAGTCTGTGCCCATCAGTCTCTCACCTCCTAGCAAATACAGCTTTTCCAGGTTTCTACACCCAATGTGCATCTCTCTGCACATCTTTGCATTACATTTTAACTACCAAACATTAGACCATTTTTCAAAATTTTTAGATCATTTCCCATGGTGTCCATTTCCTCTGGGGTGTCCAATCTGATGCAAATCTTTGTGTCATCCGCAAAAAGGAAACTTTTCCCTCTAACCCTTTGGCAATGTTGCTCACAAATACATTAAATAGGATCAGCCAAAGTACAGATCCTTGACTCTCACTCTTACTTGTGAGATACTCCAATACTCACAGTTTCCTCTGTGTCAATTCCATTCACCACCACCCTCTGATGCAAAGAAGCCAGCTCTGTGGGTGCTGTGGATGCATGAGCATACCCAATATTGAACATACTCCTTGACTGTGTCCAGGAAGGGGTCATTTCCATTGGGTCCAGCACATCCAATCGTTTTGAAAAGTTGGCTCCTATGATGTCTGTCAGTCAACCAGTTTCTAATCCATTTCCCCACTTTGGGTCCTTACTCCAACCCGCTCAAATTTGTTCATGAGACTTTTATGAGGAACTGTGTCAAAGGCTTTGCTAAAATTCAAATAGACCATATCTATAGTGTGTGCCCTCATTCCAGTTCTCTCGTCACCCAGTCAAGACAAATCAATCAGATTCATTTGACACAATTTTCCTTTGGTAAAACCATCTTTCTTAGGATCTTGTAAGCCATTTTACTATCTTTTCCTTCAGCAGCGTCTCCATAATGTTTCCTACCACTGAAGTGAGGCTTACTAGCCTGTAGTTTTCCACTTCCTCTCTGTCACCATTTTTGTGGAAATGGACCACATCCACTCTTCTATAATCACATGGAACCTCTCGTCTCCAGGAATATATTACACAAATCTTTAAGCGGGCCAACCAGAACATCTTTGAACTCCTTCAATATCCTTGGATTTACCCCACCCAGCCTGATGGCTTTGTCCACTTTTAGTTTTTCCAGTTGTTCATAAACACTTTCTTCCATGAATGGTACAATGTCTACTCCACTCCCATGTATGTCTTTGTTTAGTATGTTTGCCATTTCCTCATCACTCTTCACATATCAGTTCTCATCAAATTTCAGTCTTACAATTCTCTTTCTAGCCTTCCTCTTTTCCCCAATATACCTCAAAAAAAGTCTTATCACCTCTCTTTATGTCTCCAGCCATTTTTTCTTTTGCTTGTGTTTTCGCCAGCCAGAATTCCCTTTTCATTTCTTTGAGTTTTATGTGATATTCTTTCCTGTGTTCTTTTTACATATTTCTGAATGCTACCTTTTTTGACTTTATTACTTCAGATACTTTGGTGAACCGTGTCATTTTCCTTTTCCTCTTGCTTTTGTTTATTTTCCAGAATCACATTTAAATTATCATGTATGGTCTTTAAGGTTTTTTGTTTGGGACTACCAAGATATCTTACAGAAAAAATGATCTAAGGAAGAAAGTTGTTGTCCTTTGCATTTATCTCAGTGTTGTCTACTTCAGCTTTCTTCTTTGCAGACAATTCAATTAACCTCTACCAAAAATAAGGTCTTTTATATAAGTCCTCCTTTATGAAATTCTTTACCTGCTGTTTGTAGTTGTTTTAGTTCTTTTGGTTTTTGAAAAGTTCTGAAAAGTTGGATTTTTAAGCATACCTTTAATGAACCATAAGTTGTCTAGAATTCTTTAGTTTTATTTGATTTGCATTGTTGTAATTTTCTTTTGTTTACATTTGTATTAGTTTATTTATTGAAAATTGCTAAGGTGTACAGAATATTGGTTTTATTGTGAACCTCTTTCAAACCTTGTAGTACCAAACGGTATATCAAGTTAATAAATCGAATCAAAGAAATGTTGCCATTTTAAAGCACCTTTCAGCTTGGAGCCTGTTATTCTTACTAACAATAATGGACACTATTTACAACCAAGCTTAGATCAAGCTGTAATTTTTATTTTAAAGGAGAAAGAGACTGCAGAAACCAGATAAAAATCCTTGGTTACACCTGCCTAAAATATCAGTCGATGTTATGTTGTTGTTTTTTTTCTGTGCCATCATTTACTGTGCATTAACCAAAAAAAATACTGTATGTCATTTTAAAATATTTTAATGGTGATTCAAAAAATCAAAGTTGTTTAGTGCATTGATGTAGCAGCACTTATCCTAAAGTTCAATGGGGCCACCGTTTCACCAGTCTTGTGGCTTCTTCTAGAACTCGTGCTGTTTAATTTCACCGTAATATATTTCCAGTGACAAAATTTCTCTTCAAAATGGCTTTGCCTGTTATTCTTCTTTTTCCTTTTCACATTTTTATATTGTGTTTGTTGGTTTCTTGTGGGGTTTTAGGGGGGAGGGGATTGAAAGTGCAAGGGCAAGTATGTAATTTCTTGGGGAGTTATATTCAACCCACAGTGACAAGAGGCTTGTAAACCGCTCCCAGCCATGGGCTGACTTAAGCTCAGGTAGTCAATGTCGGGGACGTGCATGGCTCCTGGCATTGAATGTTCAGGTATGTGTGCTCATCTGGAACTTAACTGGGCACCAGCCAATATTCAGACCAGTGCCCAGTTAATTCAGCACATAAAGCAAGGATACCTGTTTTGCTGTCCTAACTCTATGCGTTTACTTAGCTGGTTAACAGAATGAATATTGCTGCTCTGCCCAAACTCCACCCTGGCCCACACCTAACCTAGCCAGTTAGGGGATGGCCGGTTAGCGGTGATTATCAGTTGCACCTGGCTAAGTGCTGCTGAATATTTGTGGCTGGCTAACTTAGAGGGGCTTAACTGGGCAGGAGTCTCTCCTGCCCCAGTTAAACACTTTTGAATATCAACCCCCTTATTTTTATCTTTTATTTTGTTTCCACCCCTTTTCAATTGATGTAGGCTAGTGTTTTTTTCAACATTCTGCAAAATTCTGCTTAGTAATCAGGGTCCTTAATTTGTTTTGAATTATTTTCTTGTATACCTTTTCTTCTTTCTGCTGTGTTGGAAATATATAGTTAAGTCTAATTAAAAAAAAAAACAAAATTAAAAATCCCATAATCAACACAAGAAACTAAACAAAATGGAAATGTTTGGCCAGCACACCATGGGAGAATTCTATAACAGCAGAAAAAAGTGCCACTTGCACACGCTTTTACCTTAAGCACTATTCTATAAGGGCACGGAATTGTAAGGAAGTTGTACATGTGGGCGGAGCATTGGTGGGAACTGGGAATGTCTCCAACTAGAAGCACCAGTTGTAGAATTCTATAAGGGTTGAACAGATTGGTGCATTTAGGCACACCCAATAATGTCTGCCATTCACAAGGCATAGGTGGGTGTGTCTCCATTCTGGCTTGCCGATACAGGTTTGCACTAGTATCCTATAATGGAATCTTGGCTCCCAGATAGTGTTTTAAAATTAGATCTCCCTACACTGTCTCATGGAGGTCCCAAGGAAGTGCACGACAAACACAGAAGAAGACTAGCCTCCACACTTGGAAACCCAAAGAGCAAAGTCACAGCAAAGGAGACAGAAAAGATGATGCCAAAGAAACTTCTACTGGACTCAAAAAAGTTCACAGCAAATGTTTATTGAAACAATCTGGACTCGACACAAGTCATGTTTCGGCCACTCTGGCCTGCCTCAGGAGTCCCTGTATAATTGCAGGAAGACAAAAAAGTCTTCTGGGGATGTGCAGCTAGCAAACTCAAAAGCTGTGAATAGGCAAAACTTCTTTCCTCAAGTGTACGCTGTCAGAACAGGACAAGCATCACCTCAGAGTCATCAAACCTGCAATTATTGTAGCAACAACATACAGGGACTCCCGAGGCAGGCCAGAGTTTCTTTGGCATAATCTTTTCGGTCCCAAAGAAGTGCTAAGCTATAGAATTATCCCCATATGTCTAGTGTTATACAAATGAGAGAATATTTCATTATCGTAAAGGGGAGTCATTGTCCAAATCAAAATATTATCTTTGTTTTCAACTACAGGTACTTCACTTGGGTGACACTGAAGGGACTGCAGATGCAGGAGCTGGAAACACATGTGAAGGAAATGTTAACAAGCAAACCTTTCTTCCTCCTCCACCTTTGCTGGTATTGTAATTACATCAAAAATGAAATAAGAGTCTGAACTATTTATCACACAAAAAAAAAGAATGCTGAATAGTCATTAAGGCCATTTTGGGTTCTATTATTGGAGTATCATCATTTCCCAGGGCTGAGAAGGCATTTTTCAAGGTTATCCTTTGAGGGAGTGAGTGCCTCTTTGATATAGGTTGTACCCTGCCAGAGCCCACTGTAATCTATCTATTCCTAGGTTTTTTGATTCTTTGTGGGAGTGGAGGTATATTGTTTTCAAGTTGTATCCTAGAAAAGGCCCTTTTTACTGCAAGTAAGTTCTTCCCTGACTGTTTTGGAGACAAATGGGGCAAGCTCTGACACTCCAACTGGTTTGTCTTATGATCATAAAACTGCAACTACTACGCTGAATAATAGTCATTTTGATTATTAGGTTAGAGATAGAGCAATACAGGTGTGATTTTGACTTAATTAAAGTCTACTGGCTATGTATCTTGCAAATACTATATATGAAAATGCAACCCTTGGGCATGAGGGCAAGTGATAAGGAGGGAGGGAGGGAGGGTGCCCAAAGCCAATAGACCATATCTAAACTGGCGGCAATTCAAAATCTCTTGTTTATAAAGGCCAAACAAGGAAAATAGTGAAACTAGTGTAAGGGGTGCTGTTCTGGTTGTGCGGTGGTCCATAAAAGATTCATATTCCAGGACCCCAAAGAACATGCACTTCTCCCAGTCCCAGTCCCTGGGAATCTGCCCTAAGCAATATTCTATTAAGGGCATGCACCCTTTATAGAATAGTTTCCAAATTTATTAAAATTTTGCTACCCAGTCTACAGGAATCCAGTCAGAGCAGCTTACAATCTAAAAGAAAAGGGAGGTTTTGAGACGCACAAAATTGACTTACCATGCAGTTATGCATATGTACTTATGCACTTAGGTACATAAGTGTTACCATACTGGGACAGACCGAAGGTCCATCAAGCCCAGTATCCTGTTTCCAACAGTGGCCAATCCAGGTCACAAGTACCTGGCAAGATCCCAGAACAATACAATACATTTTATGCTGCTTATCCCAGAACAGTGGATTTTCCCAAGTCCATTTAATCATGGTTTGGACATTTTTGTTTTAGGAAGCTATCCAAACCTTTTTTTAAACCCCGCTAAGCTAACTGCTTTTACCACATTCTCTGCCAACAAATTCCAGAGTTTAATTACACATTGAGTGAAGAAATATTTTCTCTGATTTGTTTTAAAGTTACTACTTTGTAGCTTCATTGCATGCCCCCTAGTCCTAGTATTTTTGAAAAGAGTAAACAAGCAATTCACGTCTACACGTTCCACTCCGCTCAGTCTCCTCTTTACTCAATGCAAACACACTCTTATCCAAAAGAGCAAATTCTCCCAGGCACAGAAATCTCCTCAAACAATCACTCAGAGACACACATGGAGTGCATCAAGAAATGGGCAAAACAAATGTGCTTTTAGGCAGTTTTTCTGTCCTGAGGCTGTACAGCATTGAATAAACACTGTAATACTCTATACTCTTCCTTTATTTGTACATTTAATCTCTTTCAATAATAGTTCATCTTTTGGGGTAAAGGGTTTCCTTTATAAAAGGGTAAACCTATTCCCTTCTAAAACAGATACACACTGGTGCTTTTTTTCAAAGCAGACAGACGTCTCAAAATGGCCAACAAAAAAATCCATCTGCTAAAACTGTCCACAATTTTAAAAATGAGGAAAAAGGATGTTTTATGCAACAGTTCATCCAGGGAGTAATTTACTAAGCCGCAGTAACATTTTTAGCTCACAGTAGGAATCAGTTGGCAGTAAACACTGAGACACCCATAGGAATGTAATGGGCATCTTGGCATTTACCGCCAGCTGATTTCTACCGAAAAATATTTCTGCAGCTTAGTATAAGACCCCTCCAAATAGCAAGGGAGCGTGTGACTTGGACATGACTGGAATTAGGAAGTCTTTCAGTGATAATCGAATGGAAAGAATTGTCCAAGGCAAAAAGAAGAAGAATGCTTTTAGCTTGAGGCATGACCCCTCCTTATCTAATGGTCACTGACCTCCTCCCTCTCCTCTGAAAGTGAAACTGGAAAGTGATACTTGGCTCCATGACAAACATCATGTATTATATGACCATAGTCAACAAAGCAGCATGCAGGTCCCAGGAACAGCCTAGTGGGTAATGCAGTGGTCAGTAAAAAAGAGGACCCAAGTCCAAATCCCTTTGTAACTTTTTTTTGGGGGGTGGGGGATAAATTGTGAGTCCTCTAAAAAAAAACAAAATACCTACTGTACCTAAATATGGGCCCTTTTTACTAAGCAGCGGTGAACCCAATGTGGGCTTACCGCTCGCTAAACAGGAAGTACCGCGGGCTACCGCAGCAGCCCGGTGGTACTTCCCACCCATAGCGTGCCGTCATATCCAGTGCTAAAATATA